>NW_022196897.1:81324654-81334486 GCF_008632895.1 Mastomys coucha | reverse complement strand
AAAAAAAAAAAAAAAAAGAAAGAAAGATAGAAAAACTCAATGGATAAATGATTGAACCAACTGTCTAACACTACAACCTTGGAATATTATACAAAAAACTAGCAGCATATTCAACAACCTACAAGATCCTCCAGAGAATGACAGTGAATGAATGAAAAGTCAATAGTACATGCCATGCTCTGTGTAAGAATAGCAAATGTAGGATTGGGTAGGTGCTTAGAACTGTAGGTTTGGATTAATGAGTATGTGGACATGAGAGAATGTCACCATGGCTTTGAAAGGGAACAACTAGATTGTTGTAATGATGGAAGTGTTCTGTATCTCCTGTATTAATACTAACATGACGGTTGTGATGTTGAGCAAAAGATTTATATGATACTGTCATTTACAGAAACGAGATGAGAAGCACAAAATCACTGTATAATTTCTTATATCTATAGAATAATATTCAAGTATATTAAAAATGACACATTAAAAATGTCTATTTTTCTTTTTTCTTTTTGTTTTCTTTTTTATTAGATGTTTTCTTTATTTACAATATCTCCTTTCCCAGGTTCCCCTCCAAAAAAAAAACCCAAACAAACAAAAAATACAAAGAAAAAGAAAAAAGAAAATAAAAAAAACCCAAAACTAAAACAATCCCCTGTTCCCTCCCCCCTCCCCCTGCTCACCATCCTACTCCCTCCTGCTTACTAGTCCTGGCATTCCCCTACACTGGGGCATAAAACATTCACAGGGCCAAGGTCCTCTCCTCCCATTGATGACTAACTTGGCCATCCTAAAAATGTCTTAATGCTTAAGATTTATTTAACTTTATTTGGTTGTCGATTTGTGAAAATCTGACTATATGTGCATGATTGTGAGTATGTGGGTGCATAAAACTATTCCCACACAGAGGTCAGAAAAAGGTATAAAATCTCTCAGAGCTGGAGTTACATGAATTACATAGGTATTCAGACCTACACACTGGTCATCATCTTTGCTCAGCAAGAATTCTTAACTTCTGTGCTATCTACTAATGGAAAATATATTGAAAAAAGAAATAAGAAATAAAAACACATTCTCAATAACCGTAAAAATTGTCTGGAAATAAATCTAACCATTATTACAAAAGGCAATAGCAATGGAAACTTTAAGATATTTAAGAAAGAAAAGGAGGAAGACATTAAAATGTGGAAAGACTTTCTATACTATCAATCAGAAGAGTGAATTCTGTGAATATGATATTTCTACCAAAATTTATATACACATTCAATAAATCTGAATCAAGATTCCAGGGACATTCTTCACAGACATAAGAAAAAAACCACAAACTAATATGTAAGTACAAAGGAACAAGGGCAATAAAACAATCTTGAGCCAAAAACAAAACAAAACAAAACAAAACAAAAGTCCAAAAAACAAAACTTCACCAGATACTACCTACTGCTTTCATACAGAGTGTGAACAACATCATGGGATCACTGGAATAGAGTCAAGGACCTAGGTATGAGTCCACATAACTATAAATACCTAGCTCTTGACAAAGATTCCAAAAATATACAATGGAGAAAAGATGACATCATCAGGATATGGTGGTTAAGAAATTGTAGTTCTCCATGCAGAAAAATGAAATGAGATCCTTATGTCTCATGGATTCAGTTCCCTCACAGCAGCTTACAATTGTCTGTAGTCAGGATCCAAAGGATCTGATGCTCCATTCTGACATCCTTAGGCACCAAGCACAAATATGTAACATAAATAAGCATGTATGCAAAAACATATACACATATAAATAAATAAATAAATCTGAAAAAATTACAAGTATAAGGATATTTCCATAAAATTTAATTCCAAAACAATTTAGGATTTCACAAAAGTTCTGATACCTTGCTTAAAGCAGTAAGAGAAAATAGGAAGTTTGCTTCAACTTTTAAGCATAAACACTTTCTGAGTAGGTCTGGTATAACACAAAAGAAAAAAGTAACATCAACAATAGATACCTTGGACATTAGGAAACTAATATGCTTCCTTATCACAGGAGTTATTGTCAACTGAATAAAGAGGCAGACCACAGATGAGGGAAAATATTTTCCACCTACATATCTGATAAAGGATTAATATCTGGAATATAGAAAGAGTTCAAAACTCAAACAAATCAGCGGCCTTTCTCTACTCAAAGGATAAACAGGCTGAGAAAGAAATTAGGGAAACAACACCCTTCACAATAGTTACAAACAATATAAAATACTTTGGTGTGACTCTAATCAAGCAAGGGATAGATCTGTGTGACAAGAACTTCAAGTATCTGCAAAAAGAAATAGAAGATCTCAAAAGGTAGAAAGATCTCCCATGCTCATGGATTGATACCTTGGGCCAACCCAGTCTGGGTCCCTCAACCCGGGCAGAATCAGAGTTTGGTACTCAGGGGGGCAAGGAGTCTACGAGTAACAAATAGGCATGAATACAAGGGATTTACTGAATCTGAGTGTAATTTCTCAAAGTAAGCATCAGACTTATATAGTTATTACAGAAGAAATAAGGAAGTTAGGTGATACATCAGCCAAGGTACATCAAGGTCATCTGATGCATGATTCTTTAAACAAAACAGAAAAATGTACACACGAAAATTTGCAGAAGCTATGCAGTAGTTACAAATTAGATAACGTCAACCTTATCTAAAGTACTCTAGTTCCTTCTAAAACCACAATCCACCTTCTTCCTAGACCATTGCAAATTCCTGTATATGGGAGTGACTCAGCTGTTAGTCTAAGTATTTGTGGGAGACCTCCATTTACCTTTACCAGATGAGCCCACCAACTTTCTTTTATTATATAATGTAGTCTCCCATACATGACTGCAATGAGAATTCTAAGTTTGCTTTGTTGAACTTGCCCCGGGATTATTAACTCTTATCCAGTAAACTGCAGTGCCTGATTTCTTTCACTATCTTTCAACACTGGAGGCATTTCATCTGAATAACTAACATTCTTACAAAATTTCAAGCCCAGGGTCAGCTCAGCAATTGGAATAACAAAAAAATGCAGGATAGTGAAAACTATTCTCAACTACAAAAGAATTTCTCTGGGAATCACAATCCCTGACCACAACCTGTATTACAGAACAATGGTGATTAAAAAAAAATATATGGTATTGGTACAGAGTCAGTCAGGAAGATCAATGGAATAGAACTGAAGAACCAGAAATGAACCCATGTATCAATGATCACTTGATATTTGACAAAGGAACTAAAACCATTCAGTGGGTAAAAGACAGCATTTTCAACAAATGGTGCTAGTTCAGCTGGAGATCAGCATGTAGAAGAATGCAAATTGATATATTCTTATCTTCTTGTACAAAGATCAAGTCCAAGTGCATCAAGGACCTCCACATAAAACCAGATACACTGAAACTAATGGAGGAGAAGGTGGGGAAGAGCCTCCAACACATGGGCACAGGGGAAACAGAACACCAATAGCTTATGCTCTAAGATCAACAATTAACAAATGGGACCCCATAAAGTTGCAAAGCTTTTATAAGGCAAAGGACACTGACAATACAACAAAATAGCAAACAACAGAATGGGAAAAGATCTTTACCAATCCTACATCCAACAGAGGGCTAATATCCAATACATACAAAGACCTCAAGAAGTTAGACTCCAAAGAACCAAATAACCCTATTAAAAATTGGGTTAAAGAGCTAAACAAAGAATCTTCAACTGAGGAATATCAAATGGCCAAGGAGCACCTAAAAAAATGTTCAACATGCTCAGTCATCAGGAAAATGCAAATCAAAACTACCTTCAGGTTCCACCTCACACAAGTCAGAATGGCTAAAATAAAAAACTCAGGTGACAGCATATACTGGCATGGATGTGGAGAAAGAAGAACACTCCTCCATTGCTGGTGGAATTGCAAACTAGTACAACCCTTCTGGAAACCAGTTTGGTGGTTCCTCAGAAAATTGGACATAATATTACCTGATGACCCAGCTATACCACTCCTGGGCATATACCCAGAAGATGCTTCAACATGTAATAAGGGCATATGTCCCACTATGTCCCTAGCAGCCTTATGTATAGTAGCCAGGAGCTGGAAAGAGCCCAGATGTCCTCCAACAGAGAAATGGATACAGAAAATGTGGTACATTTACACAATAGATTACTGCTCAGCTATTAAAAACAATTAATTCATGAAATTTTTAGGCAAATGGATAAAACTAGAAAATATCATCCTAAGTGTGATAACCTAATCACAAAAGAACACACATAGTATATACTCATTAATAAGTGGATATTAGCCTAAAAGCTCGGAATACCCAAGATACAATTCACAGACCACATGAAGCTCTAGAAGAAGGAAGACCAAAGCATGGGTGCTTCAGTTCTTCTTAGAAATGGAAACAAAATACTCACAGGAGCAAATATGGAGACAAAGTGTGGAGCAGAGACTGATGGAAAGATCATCCAGAGACTGCTCCCTTGGGGATATATCCCATATACTGTCACCAAACTCAGACATTATTGTGGATGCCAAGAAGTTCTTGCTGACAGGAGCTTGATATAGCTGTCTCCTGAGAGTCTCAGTCAGAGCCTGGCAAATACAGAGGTGGATGCTTTCAGCCAACCATTGGACTGAGCACAGCATCCCCAATGGAGGAGTTAGAGAAAGGACTGAAGGAGCTGAAGGGACTTGCAACCCCATAGAAAGAACAATATCAGCCAACCAGACCCCAGGGGACTAAACCACCAACCAAGGAGTACACATGGTGGAACTCATGGCTCCAGCCACATATGTAGCAGAGGATGGCCTTTTCAGGCATCAATGGGAGGAGAGGCCTTTTTCCATGTGAAGGCTTGATGCCCCAATGTATGGGAATGAGAGGGAGGGGAGGCCAAAGTGGGTGGGGGAAACACCCTCATAGAAGGAGGGGGAGAGGTGGTGGAATAGGGGATTTCACGGGGTAGAAACTGGCAAAAAGGATAACATTTGAAATGTAAATAAAGAAAATATGCAATTAAATGAAGTTATTTGACTAGCAATTCTCTGAATGGATAAACAATGCTGCTCTCAAAGTGCATGCACTACTAAGTGAAAATTTCAGTGCTAGGGAAGAGATACCACCTTGCAATGTGTTGGTCAAGGAGGCCCTATCAAACTACCAGAACAACAGAAACTAATTTTGTTGCTTTTTGCTTCCCACAAAATTAGACAAATAAGACCCTATTGCTGAGAAGCAACACACTTGGCTTAGAGGACATAGAGAAATGAACCTTACAATGACCAGGAAACATTTTGTTTTTTGACTATTTCATAATGCCACGTGGTTCTATGCAAGCTGCTGAGAGAGAAAAGACATCAGCTGTCTTGCCAAGTGCTGGACTCTGCCAGCTACAATCCTAACGTGCCAGGCATGGCATGCCTCCTGGTGCACTAATGGCTTAACTATCTGGGGCAACCAAGTGTCTTTTTTTTTTTTTTTTGGTTTTTTGAGACAGGGTTTCTCTGTGTAGCCCTGGCTGTCCTGGAACTCACTCTGTAGACCAGGCTGGCTTCAAACTCAGAAATCCACCTGCCTCTGCCTCCCAAGTGCTGGAATTAAAGGTGTGTGCCACCACTGCCCGGCTAACCAAGTGCCTTCTGATTTAACGTGAGGTCTAGTTCACAGGAAATAATTCATGCTTTAAAAAATGATTTAATATGAACTTGGTTAAAAGTCCCTGACTTGGGAGCTCATACATAGTAGGGGAAGGGGAGGAAGCTACTATTAGTATAATGCTAAATGATCATGTTGTCAAATTCCCTCCTAATCACAAATGTTTATTGCCATGAATTTGTGGTGTACTGGACCTTGGTCAGAGAAGGTTATTTTCCCAGTGAGAAATGGTAAATGCAGAAGTTCCTAACTGGTCAAAGTGCTGGAATTAAACGACTGTAGTCTTAATAGGACATCTATATCAATGACTCACTGTAGCCCCAAGGTCCAGGGAACATTACAGAAAAGGGAATGAGAAGTATATAATAGCCTAAGGATAGATAGGAATGCTCTGAAATGTCTTCTGAAGAAGACATGGGCATTTCACCAAAGAACTACTTATAGTTACCTACACAGGATGTGCACCTGATTAAGTCAGTCAAAATTCTAGCAGGAATGTTGGAATGGCTTGTAAGACCCAATTCCCAGCAAAGGAACTATGTACAGTTGATGTATGCTAAGACAGGGAGTGACATCTTTGTTGTATGCTGGGAAAGAAAACTGAGCATGGATATGATCAAAATACATTAAATGCATGTATTAAATTCTCAAAGAATAAATTAAAAACATTGTTTTCGTATGCTTCATTGGTGTTGTGATGAATACCTTGATCAAAAGCAAGATGGAGAGAAATGAGTTTGTTTGGTTTGAATATCCTAGTCATGGTCCAGATGGAAACTAAGACAGGAACTGAAGCAAGGCAGAAACCTGGGGGCAAGAACTGAAGCAAAGGCCATGGAAAAACACTGCTCGTTGCCCTGTTACCCCCAGCTTGATCCCCCTTTTTTATACAGCCATGTGTCTAGGGTAGCCCTGTCCATAGTAGCCTGGGCTTTCCTACATCAATCATTATCAAGAAAATACAGGTCAACCTAATCTAATCTAATCCATCTCACTACTCAATTGAAATTTCCCCTTCTGGATGATATTAGCTTGTGTCAGTTCACAATAACAGTAACTAGGCTCATATCTTTTTTTTTTTTCAATGTAAAAGACTATGATATTTTTATGAATAATTCAATTGTATTTGATCATTTTTCTTTTCTATGAATCATATTATTTATTTACATCCCAAATGTTGTCCCCATCCCAGTCCTCACTCCCAGAGTTTTTTCCTCCCAATGCCACCTCCCCTGAGAGGGTGCCACCCACCCTGTGATATCCCCCTTCCCTTGGGCATCAAGTCGCTACAGGATTAGGTGCATCCTCTCCCATTGAGGCCAGATAAGGCAGTTGTCTGCTACATATGTGCCAGTTGAGGGCCTCAGACCAATCCATGTATGCTCTTTGGTTGTTGATCTTTTGCTTAAGGAAACATATCAGAGAATGTTAATATTTCAATAAACAGATACAATAGAGCCTCCTTGGTCACAGAATGGGAGTGTTATTTATGTAATTTGTTAATTCAGTGTCTAATTTTGCATTAAAATTGCTCCAAAAATACCCTTTCAAAATCCATGAGTTGGGAATTTGGACAAGGCCCAGTAGGACTGCCCATCACTAGTCTATGGTTTCTAGGACCTAGACTAGTAGAGCCTCAGTGAACTGGGATAATGTCTTCTGAAAGATGAGATGCGACATGCTCTACTTGTTGGAGTCTGAGATTCAATATTTCCTGGAATATTCACATGTGGCCTCTGCATGAGACCTATCTCCAACATTGTCTCCATCTGTCATTTCTTTATTGTTTCTATTTCCATTTTTAGGTCTTGGAACATTTTGTTCAATTCCTTCACTTGTTTGATTGTATTTTCCTATATATTCTTAAGGGAATTATATCCTCCTTAAAGAACATTATCATCTTTATGGGATGGGACTTTGGGTCAGAATCTTGCCCTTCAAGATTATGTGTATTATGGTATCCAAGGCTTGCTTTGGTAGGAGAACTGTGTTCTGGTGGTGCAAAATTATATTGGCTTCTGTTGATTATATTCTTGTGCTTGCCTTTCACCATCTGGTTATCTCTGGTGTTAATTGGCCTGGATATCTCAGATTGAAGCAGACCTACTTGGAAGTAGGCTTAGCTGTGTATGCTAGGTTAGACCAGGCTTCCTGGGAGGCAGGCAATGCTGTCTCTGGTTAGAGTAGTGCTCCTGAGAGACAGGCAGGGATTTGGAATGAGGAAGGAGGCAGGCTGATCTGCCATGAATGCAGGTGGAGGTACAGACCAGAGGGTATTGTGCCTCTGGATAGACAAGACAAATCCTGAGTCTCTTGGACTCTGTGGGTGTCCCAGCTGGTGTATTTATTGGGGTAGGGACCTCACCTGTGTCCCTGGTTAAGGCATACCTCCTGGAAGACAAGCAGGGCTGTGGGGTAGGGGAGTAGGGAGGCTGATTTTCCACAAGTGCACATGGAAGTGCACACTGGAATAGTGATAAGGATTTCTAATTGTTAGAAGTTGCTTTTATAATTCATGATGTTTCAACAATCCATAGAAATTCTGTTTTCTCTGTTTTTCATAGCACAAGGCCATGCAAAACCGCTGTTGGTTTAGTCTGTTTGAGCTGAGACCTGATCTCATATCCTTATAGCTGTGCATAAAGTTCTATTACCAATCTCTGTAGCTCTAGGGAAAAATCTTAAATATGGTGGTTGTTTGGTCTCAAACACTGGAGAAACAGCTAACTAAAGTTCTTATTAACATATTAAAGTTGAGCCGGGCAGTGGTGGCGAACAACCTTGATCCAAGCACTTGGGAGGCAGAGGCAGGCAGATTTCTGAGTTCGAGGTCAGCCTGGTCTACAGAGTGAGTTCCAGGACATCCAGGGCTATACAAAGAAACCCTGTCTCCAAATAACCAAAAAAAAAAAAAAAAAAAAAAAAAAAAAAAAAAAAAAAAAAAAAAAAAAAAAAGAAAAATCAAAGTGGACACTGGCCACCACTATGTATCAGCCCTTCTTGTATCTAGTATACCTTACTTCTTTACCCTGAATTCTCTGGGCTGGGTTTCCCTCTTCCCAGCTCCTCAGGCCCCAAAATGACTCCACCATTTTGGCCATGCCACTCTCTGGTCTCAATCTCCTCTCTTGCTCTTTTAGCCTCTTGAACTTCCTACTTTCCCTCCCCTGTTCCTTCTCTTCTCATGGCTCATCAGCTCTGTCTGCCAGCAAGGGCAAGTTCCATTCCTCACTCTTCCACACCTCCTCCTCTTATGCTTTCCCACATATCTATAATAAGGCTTCTACATACTTCCAGAGCAATCATGTACTCCAGTTTTATATTTATTTATATATTTCTTTCTTTCTTTCTTCCTTTCTTTCTTTCTTTCTTTCTTTCTTTCTTTCTTTCTTTCTTTCTTTCTTTAGATTTGGTGCTAAAACCATAAGATAAATGATTTTACTCCCAAGGCACTCGGCTTCTCTGACACAAGATGCTGATTTGATTCTTCAGAGGTATGTACAGATCATGTTTCTGGTGACTTTTGCCACCCATCAAGTTTGATTCTAAATTCTAGAGTCAGAATCTTCACCCACTACTTCCCTCTACCTGTTCTCATTATGCATCTCTCCCTCTCTACTTCATAAGTGTCTTCCCAGCTTTTAAGCTATAGACCCACCTGCTGGGCTACTGTCTCATATTTCTCAGCACTGGCTTGCTACATCTGTCTGGGTATCTCTCTGCCTGTGTGTGTACCTCTCTTTAAAGACAACATCTCCTTTTTCCCAAAGCCTCAGTTAGTTCCTTTATCTCCCCCTTGGAGCTGCATTCCAGCCTGTAACCAACTAGGACCCTTTTCTTTGCCCCTCAGCTCCCTCCTGAAACTTATAGGAATTCCCTATAGCAGAATTTCATTTTACAACCCTCTCTTTCTCCTCTTTGGACTAAAACCAGCTTGGTCTCAATACAGATCAATGGTTAAAGAGTAGCATACTTGATTTTCGGATTCTATCATGTAGTAACAACTTTTGTCACTACACAAATGGTCCCAAATTTCTTATATCTAAACTTTCTCTGCTTGATAATTCCTAGTCTCTTATCTCTAAGATTTCTCTACTTCAGATTCTTAAAAGTCTTTTTTAAAAAATATATAGCTATCTCCTGAGAGGCTCTGACAGTACCTGACTAACACAGATGTAGAGGCTCACAGACATCT
>NW_022196897.1:81318135-81324073 GCF_008632895.1 Mastomys coucha | reverse complement strand
GAAAGGAGAAATCATATGACATGTAAATAAAGAAAATATCTAATAAAAAAAAACCTCCTAAGACTATGCTACTCTGTCTCAAAATTTGCAAGGATAAAAAAAAATCTATAAAATAAAATCTGTAATGAAAATTTAGCTTTCAACATAACAAAAGGCGTATAGTAAAAATCTATAGCCAACTTCATTTGCTATAACTTGCTATATATGCAATTCAACTCTTGTTTTAAATAGACTATATATGTAACTTGGATTCAACTCTTGTTTAAAAATATAGACCTTCAGAGTGAGAAAAAACAGATAGGCCACCAGCCCACAGAACTCTCCCACTCCCCTGGATCCCACAGACCCAATCAACTGCCATCACTTTCCTCCCCAGCCCCCAACTGAGATGGATACTACCTGGTCAATGTAAACCATGCCAGCCAGAACAGGTAGGCAAAACTCAGGGGGAGGCTGACTCACTGCTAGACCAGGAGGCCTCAAGCCCCATGGACTTCCTCCACCTTTTTGGTATCCTAGCCCCCAACACCCAGTATTCCCAATTCCTTCTCTACTCTCACAGTGCTTCAGCTTCCAATTCAGGAAAAGATACCCCGCCCTTGACCAAAGGCTATGCCAGCATCCAGAAGTATAGGTGGGCCGCCCAACCTCAGACCTCCTCCGTTCTCTTGGTACCTCTTAAATATTGCACATGTGGCACAAATTTTCTATGTCCAAAATTTAATGGAGAATGTTTATCTTCTTACTACATTGTGCTTAAGTGGGTTGATTTCTCTATGCTAAGAGAAATAAAAGAGACGGGGAAAGGGAGGAAAGAGGAAGAGCTCCAAGCACAGGTAAAAAATACTCATCAATACCTTTTACTTTATAAAAATGAATTCAAATAGCTATGAACATGGACTTACATAAAACAATCTCCAAAACTCTAAGCTATCTAAAGGAGAGCTTAAAAATTCACATGACCTTAAAATAAACAAAGGTTTATATGCTACAACACTAAAACCATGATCCCAAAGGAAAGAATTAAAAATTCATGACTATTAAAACATTCTAAGAATCATAAAGCAAACCACAGACTGGAAGAAAATCCTTATGGATTACAAAAGTGATAAAAGACTTTCATGATTAACATATAAAGAGTATTTTAAGTTAATAAAAAATCAGTTGAATGTTAAAGCTCTTCTCTCATATGTGCAAGGCCTCAGGTGAGGCACAGTACCAGAGAAAGTAAGCAATGAACAGAAAGACAGAAAGGGAGAGAGAAAACAAAGAAAAAGAAAAAACAGATGGGAGAATATCAAATAATTTAGTAACATTCCCCAAATATTTGAATACATCCTTCAAGTAGTGGATGAAGAGGAAATCTCTCAAGGGTCAGTGAGATGGCATGGTGTTTAAAAGCCTCCAGGCCCAGAACCCATGTAAAAAGCCAAAGAGGGACATGTCTCCACCAAATTGTCTTCTGCTATGCACACTCGCACTGGGGCAATACTGTCACAAACATGTCATACAAACCCAAATAAAAATAAAGATATTACAAAGCAAGCTCAAGAAAAGGCATTCAAAATCATTAATCTTTGGTTTTCAATTTTTACTAGAATATAAAATTTTAGTGAAAATTTTCAATAATAAAAAATTACAATTTCAAGAAGATACTACTCTTCAAAAGCATTAAGAAGAAAAAAAGGAAAGAAAACAAAACCTGGATGATACCAAATACAATGAAAAGAAACACAGAGAAATTAGAATTCAGATATTATTGATGGTAATAGCAAATGACAAAACACCTTGGCAGGTTTGACAGTTCCTTAAATCACTGCACACAGAACTCCTACAGAATCTAAAAAAAAGGGGGGGAAGGGTTGGAGGAGCAGAGGGGGTATTGCACACCCATAGGAAGAACAATGTTGGCTGGCTGGACCACCCAGAGCTCCCAGGGACTGGACTACCAACTAATCTACATGGAAGGATCCATGGCTGCAGATACATAGTAGCAGAGGATGGCCTTGACTGACATCAATGGGAGGAGAAGCCCTTGATCCAGTGGAGGTGTGATGTCCCAGCTTAGGGGGATGCTGTAGTGGTGGAGAAAGAGTGGACAGGTGGATGGGGGAACATACTCACAGAGGCAAACAGGAGGGGGAAGAGGGTAGATGGGATGGGGGGTTTTAAAGGGGTAACAGGGAAGAGGGATATTATTTGAGATGTAAGTGAATGGGATGATTAATTTAAATTTATTTTTTAAAAAGTTAAAGTAAAATGAGATCATGGTTGAGAGTGCCATGCAATGTGGTTTTCAAACCTCTTGAAATGTGTGTTTGTTGTCATGTCATTTAAATTTAACAAGAACAGAGAAAGTAATGGTCAGGGTTTAATATGAGAGGGAAGAAGTAAATGCTATTGAATACAGATTGGAAATTATTATTATTTCATATCCAGAGTACAAATACAAGTCAATTTGGGCTGGCTAGAGACCTCAGTATATAAAGATATTTGACAAGGAGCCTGAGCACCTGAGAGCAATCTCCAGGCCCCACATAGTGGAAAGCAATAACCAGCATAGGTGTTTTGTTCTCTGACCTCCACATTCTGCTCTTTCTGATTACACATTGTTACACACACACACACACACACACACATGCATGCATGCACACACATACACACGCACGCACACACACACACACATTTCACTTTAAAGAAACTTTCTCTCTCTTTCTCTCTCTCTCAAATAGATTCTTCTCTCATACAATGAGAGTTTTCCCCTCTTCACTCATACTAGACTCCCATCCTCCTCTCTTTCTTTCCCCCTCCCCCTAGTCCTTCACCTCTTCCCCTGATTCTTACGACTTCTTTTTATTTCAGAAACGATCAGGCCACCAACAAACAACAACCAAACAGGACAAAAACAAGATACAATGAGACCAGTCATGAACACTCATATCAACAAGTCAATCCAATAAAGAAAGAGTTCCAAGAGCAAGCTAGGAGTCGGAGAAACACCTGCTTCCACTGTTAGGAGTCCCACAAAAGCACTAAGCTGACAGTTGTAACATAGGCACAAGAAGAACTGGACATGCTTGCCATTTCAGTCTCTGTGAGCCCTGCTTAGTTACTTCAGTGAGCCATGCTTTCCTCTATCCCCCAGGACTCCTATAGTCTTTCCTCCACCCTTCCATAGTGCTCTGTGATCTCCAAGGGGAAGAATATGATGGAGGCCTTCAATTTACACTCTCCATCTCCTGTCTGGCTGTGGTTCTCTGCATTGGCTCTCACCTGCTCCTAGAGAAAGCCACTCTAGAGATGACTGAACAAGATGCCAATCTATGAGTGTAGCAGAATATCACTAGGATTCCTTTCTTTAATTTTTGTTGTCAGTCATATGTGGCTCAACCTTAGGTCTCTAGGATATATACTGTCCAGTTCCTGGCCACCTTGGTAATGTAGAGCATGAAACAGGGCTAAATTTGAGAGTTTCACAGTGACAGAATTTTCTTCTATTTTTTTTAATGTATGAGGTGAGATGACCTGCTAATTATAACATGGACAAGAAGAAATAACCATTACAAAAAGTGAAAACAACATGATGTTCTCTCTCCTTCATATAGCCAGTTCACATAAAGATGTCACAAGTCCTTCAGAAAGTGTCATGGTCTCTACTGTCCATTGTGCCACATCACTGGACCTCAAGAAGTGGAGGGTGGACACTGAGAAGACAAATTGGTTTGAACTAATTATTGTTTGTCAGGCAATGCAGTGGAAGAATATTGGACACAGGTGTTGGTTTAAGATACATTTCAAACGTTTCTCTTTCAGAGAGACAAGATTAAAGGAGAACTGAACTCTAGTTGGTATGCTTGTATAAATAGCTGGAGGGAGTCAATAAAACAAGCTCACAAAATCAGTGTCTTACAAGTGAACTGATTGAATATTGAACATGTGATTCCTTCCCTTAAGCCAGTTCTGGAAAAATTAAAATAAAGTCTATTCATGAGTATCTCTAGTCTTTTGTCTATCCTTTTTTTTTTACTGCAACTGTGTTAAAATCCAAAAGATATAATATTTATCTTATTAAATATTGACGTTTATAAACTCACTCATGAAGAAATGACACGGGTAAAGTCATATTGATTTGGGAAATACTATAATAATTCTCTGCCCTTCATGGCATCCTTACCCTTTACATATAACCTTGAAGTACCTTCTCAATGAAGACTCAATTGTATTTCTATGTTCTCACATCTGTATTGACCTTTTGGCTTGCTTTTGTCAGCAAGACTTAATCAGGGCACAGGTATTCCATGTCTGAAGGTAGGTCTTAAGGGAACTTGTGTTAGACATTTTTTCTCCTATACCTCAGCCTAACCCAGCTTGCTGGTGTATGCGAACAGATTGCAAGAAAAGTAACCAGGCCAAAGCATTCTAGAGTAATCGTTTGCATTTCCTTGATTGACTGGAGAGATAATAGTTGAAGAAATTATGTAAGCAAAAAGTCAATCTGCCAAGAAGCATAGGCCACAAAAAATGGGCAGATTAGAAAGGAACATGTTTCAAGTACTCCTATATTAGTGACTGGTCTGCCATCTACAGATTCTGTTCTTGGATATGGAACTCAAATCTTCCATAACTGAGCAAAATACCATTGAAAAGCCAGAATGCTTGTTATGTTTTAAATGTATCTACCCAGAGATCTATGTTGTGAATTTATTCTTCTACCATTGTGACATATTTGGAAAATATCTGTCTAAAGACCTTTTGTAGCATTTTTAACCTTGGGTATGATTTTAGCATACATGTTGACAACATATTTTGCTCTGACTATACATTGTAGACATCTGTTCTTTTCATTTATTCATGATTCATAGATATATTAGATATAGTGAAAAAATTGCTCTCTGATGTTAGACTTGAAGTGAATACTACAACCTCAGACTTGACCAATCATACTGTTGCAGGACCCCAGTTGGTATAGTAAATATGGTTGAAGTCATATAGAACACATTCTCAATGGGAATTTCTTCCTGTTTGTTGAGTAAGTGTGTGTGTGTGTGTGTGTGTGTGTGTGTGTGTGTGTGTGTGTGTGTATGTGTGTGTGTGTGTGTGTGAGAGAGAGAGAGACAGAGAGACAGAGAGAGAGACAGAGAGAGAGACAGAGAGACAGAGTGACAGAGAGACAGAGACAGAGAGAGACTGAGAGAAATAGACAGAGAGACAGAAGCAGAGACAGAGAGACATATTGTCATTTCTCCCGCAGGGTTTCACTCAAGGGAAGTGTAATTCTAAGTCATCTGGGAACCTTTAATTCTTAGTTATTTTATGGCATCTGATGAAAATTATGTACCGCTTGACTTTCTAGATGTATGAACTAATAAAACCCTAGTAATTCCCAATAGAGTCTTAACTGTTTTTATCCATTGTAACAGACATACCTTAAGATATTCACAAGCGACACAACCATTCTTTAGACATTAACCTGCTAGAACAAGAAATAATTCTTTGAAGTTATAAAACTCTGTATCCAGCTATGGTAAGCACAGTACTCAGGAGCAGTGCTTCAAAACCGCTGCACAGGGCCTACCTCCAGGGAGCACTTTAACCCAGAGACTCAGGTGAGATCCTCCATTTTCTCTCCGGTGAGTTTCTAAGAAGGGAGCAGCCAGCCGGGAGGCACAGGCCCCACGAGTCTCAGGGGACTTGCAGGGCGGCAGGGACAGGACAAGCTCTAGTCAGAGACACTAAGAACATCTAACACCAAAAATCAAGAGTTGGCAAAAAGCAAGCACAAGAATCCTACCAACAGAAACCAAGACAACTTGGCTTCATCAGAACCTAGTACTCCCTCTGCAGCAAGTCCTGGATATCCCAAAACACCAGAAAAGAAAGAATTGGATCTTAAATCATATCTCACAATGCTGATAGAGGAACTTAAGAAGGACATGAA
>NW_022196897.1:81315518-81316723 GCF_008632895.1 Mastomys coucha | reverse complement strand
TACTAAAGCTCAAAGCACATATTACACAGCACACAATAGTAGTGGGAGATTTCAATACCACACTCTCTTCAATGGACAGATCATGGAAACAGAAACTATACAAAGACACAGTTAGACTAACGGAAGTTATGAAACAGATGGATTTAGTAGATATCTATAGAAATTTTTATCCTAAAACAAAAGAATATACCTTCTTCTCAGCACCTCATGGTGCCTTCTCCAAAATTGACCATATAATTGGTCACAAATCAGGCCTCAACAGATACAAGAAGATTGAAATAATTCCTTGTATCCTATCAGATCACCATGGACTAAGGCTTCTCCTGAATAACAACATAAACAATAGAATGCCCACATACATATGGAAGCTTAACAACACTCTACTCAATGATAACTTTGTCAAGGAACGAATACAAAAAAGAAATTAAAGACTTTCTAGAGTTTAATGAAAATGAAGCCACAACATACCCAAACATATGGGACACAATGAAAGCAGTCTTAAGACGAAATCTCATAGCTTTAAGTGCCTCCAAAAAGAAACTGGAAAGAGCATACACCAACAATTTGACAGCACACCTGAAGGTGCCAGAACAAAATGAAGCAAATTCACCCAAGAGTAGTCAAAGGAAGTAAATAATCACTCAGGGCTGAAATCAACCAAATAGAAACAAAAAGAACTATACAAAGAATCAACCAAACCAGGAGCTGGTTCTTTGAGAAAGTCAACAAAATAGATAAACCATTAGCCAGACTACCTAGAGGGCACATAGATAGTTTCCTAATTAACAAGATTAGAAATGATAAAGGAGACATAACAACAGAAACTGAGGAAATCTAGAAAATCATGAGATCCTAGTACAAAAGCCTATACTCAACAAAACTGGAAAACCTGAATGAAATGGAAAATTTTCTAGACAGATACCAGGTACCAAAGTTAAATCAAGATCAGATCAAGGATATAAACAGTCCCATATCTGCTAAGGAAATAGAAACAGTCATTAATATTCTCACAACCAAAAAAAGCCCAGGACCAGATGGGTTTAGTGCAGAGTTTTATCAAACCTTCAATGAAGACCTAATACCAATACTCCACAAACTATTCAACAAAATAGAAACTGAAGGCACTCTACCCAATTGGTTCAATGAAGCCACAATTACTCTTATACCTAAACCACACAAAGACCTAACGAAGAAAGAAAACTTCA
>NW_022196897.1:81300139-81313838 GCF_008632895.1 Mastomys coucha | reverse complement strand
AGCCTTATTTATAATAGCCCGAACCTGGAAACAACCCAGATGTCCCTCAACAGAGGAGTGGATACAGAGATTGTGGTAATCTACACAATGGAGTACTACTGAGCTATTAAAAACAATAAATTTATGAAATTCTTAGGGAAATGAATGGATCTGGAGAATATCATCCTGAGTGAGGTAACCCAATCACAAAAGAACAAACATGGTATGCACTCTCTGATAAGTGGTTATTAGCCCAGAAGTTTGGAATATAGGAAGTACAACCCACAAATCTCAAGAAACTCAAGAAGAAGGAAGACCGAAAGGTGGACATTTCATTCCTTCTTAAAAGGGGGAACCAAATACCCACGGAAGGAGTTGCAGAGATTAACTATGGAGCAGAGACTGAAAGAAGGGCAAGCCAGCCTAAATATAGCTATCTCCTGAGAGGCTCTGACAGTACCTGTCTAATACAGATCTAGAGGCTCACAGCCATCCATTGAACTGAGTACAGGGTCATCAATGAAGGAATTAGAGAAAGGACCTATGGAGCTGAGTGGTTTGCAGCCCCTTAGGACGAAGAATAATGTGAACTAACTCGTACCCTCAGAGCTCCCAGGGTCTCAACCACCATCCAAGGACTGCACATGGATGGGTCTGATTGTTCTGGCAGCATGTGTATAGTTGAGGATATAAATTTGATCATCAATAGGAGAGGACCTCAGCCCTGTGAAGGTTCTGTCCCCAGTGTAGGTGAATGCCATCGCCAATAAGTGGGAGAGAGTGGGGTGGCTTGCATGGGGAGGGGGGAGGCAACAGGGGTTTGTTTTTGTTGTTTTTGTTTGTTTCTTTGTTTTTTGGAGGGGAAACTTGGAAAGGAGAAATTTACATGTAAATAAAGAAAATATCTAATAAAAAAACAAGCAGCTGCACAGGCAAGCAGAAGCATTCATTTATGAAAGAAAGGATGTAAAAGAGAGAGCAAAGCAAACATCAAATACACTAAGATACAGGAATAAAACAGTATCTCAGAACATTAAAACGATGGCAAATTTCTTGAGGCTCTGACAAACTTTCATTGTTATATATTATTATGATATATGGGTGCATCTAGTTCATCCTCAAATTGATTCAAATTGCAATAAAACAAAAATGTATGTTATATGGATACAGTGAGATTTACATAGTATATTGATAATAAGTTTAGTTACAAATTAGTTGTTTTCAATTATAAAAGACTGTTTTTTATTATTATTATTAATTCTTTTATATTCAATTTTATGTTTTTATTTATTTACTTTACAGTCTGTTCACTGCCCCCCATCCTGGTCACCCCTTCTCATAATCCTTTCCCCATCTTCCCTCCCCTTTTAGTTTAAGACAGGACTTGAGAAGAAACAAAAATTGAAGTGTATGTGTCTTTCCTAGAAGCGTGGATTTTTGGAGAGCTAGATAATCAGGATCCTTCTAAACCTGACAATTCCATGAATATGGGGACAGGAAGAGGAAAGAGGACCGTGGTCTGCATGAAAGAATATTAGATGTGTTTTGCCTCATTTGCTGGCAGTATTGCTCCTACTGGATGCTGCTGTGCATGTTGCCAGGCTGAGGTGTTCCTTATCTGCAAGGGGCTGTGCAGGGCTCTGCTCTTGCTGCTTTAATTGGCATAGAGAACAAGAACATCAGGAATGCAAGTGATTCCCATCCCAGTCTGTGCTTTAAAACACTCCATGAGGTAATTTAAAGGAACCATCTCCTGTCTCCTATGTCCTGTTGCTTCCTTGCAAGGCCAGAGAGGATCACTGAAGTATCCCTTGGTCACCAATTCAGTAGTTCTGGGCCTTTTATTTCTAGTACTGGCTTCCTTAGGGTAAGATGAGCAATGCTGTGTTCCTGGCTAAGGCCCCATCCTGTGAAATTTGTCTGGATGATGAATCAATTTTCCTATCCCAGCAGCTTAAAGAGCCCATTCTCACAACCAAGTATATACAGTTTTAAAGTGTTCAAGTAGTGATCAATTCCTAAAGGAATGAAGCTGGTTATTCACTGTTTATATGTCAATAAAGAGAACGGAGCCCTTAACAAAAAGAGCCTCAAAATCACTTTGTACTTTCAGATTTTAAAAGGACCATTGGGAATTTTAAACTTCAAACTATCCTCAGAGGTAGATATGGAGAAAAGATGCTTTATCCCTTTTATGTGAGTAGAAACTGAAGCATAGATGGGAATACTTACTCACTCAGGACATGGACAAGCTAAATAACAGAGCGAGATTTTAACTACACTCTCAGGAAATGCTTCTTGTAGCCATTTACTTATTAAATCACCACAGCCCAGCTATTTAGTCCTTGCAGGACTTATAAGAAATTATATTATTTAATGCCAATAAATATCTGTGTGTATGTGTGTATATGAGTGTGTATGTGTTTACAAAACAATTATTGAAAAGACAGGCATGAATTTGAAAAAAAGAGCAAGGAAGGTTATATAGGAGGCTTTGGAGGGAAAAAAGAGAAGAGAAGTAATTCAATTACACCTTAATTTCAAAAACATAAAGCTATACTTTAAAATTCCAAGCAGTGTGAATGAGACAAGAGGATCTTTGGGTGGGGTTTGCTCTGCAGTCCATCTAGATGTGTCATGGCTTTCAGGCTCAGTGAGAGACCCTATCTCAACAAAGGAGGAAGAGAAGTAACTGGAGGTGTTTGCCACTGACCTCTACCCTCCAGGTGTGTACAAACACTTATGTACACCTTAATACACAATAACACACATCCACATTTACACAAGCACACACTCACATATTTACATTCACACACACTCATGTGCAAAAATACTCTCTGTCACACACAGACACTCACTCATACACATGCTGAAACAGGCACACACATACACACACACAAGGATATTGAAAGCAGTAGATATATAATGAATTACTCAACATAAAGGAGCTTTAATCCTGATGGACACTTGTCATTTTTACTCTATAGAATTTAGAGAAACTGAATTTTGCAAAAGGCTTCCAGGATGGGAATATTTGTCCACATGGACACAGCTCTGGTTCAATCCCCAGCACCACATATACCTGGTGAGGTGGTACCTATTTGTAGTCAGATCACATCGGATGTGGCAGTAAGAGAATCAGAAGTGAAACAAGAGTGGTTCATCTCTGCTCACTTTACAGACCTATAATCAGATGCTTAACTGGATTTGGGGTGGGATGAAAAGAGTCAAAGCACCACAGCTTTTGTAGACAGATATAAGGACAGTGAAAAAGGTTAGGGAGGAAACCAAGATGGTGCTGACAGAAATTCTTGCTGCATCCCCAAAGAGGATGCTTCCTGCAAGGAGAAAGAAGTCAGAGTAAGGCACCAGAAGGATGGTCTGAGTGGAGGCCTCTTGGCACTGCCTTCTTTATATCCTTCCTTGATGTTCTGTATTGCTTGAACACTGAAGCTAAGAAAGTGAAGAATCTCAGCTGGCACTAAATTTAGATCCATTTTCACAGGTTTGAGCTAGTCGTGATGATTGCTGACCAAAATGATCAACCCAAAGTCTTTGCCTTTCCAGTGAATTTAAATACAACCAGGCAGAGACCTTTAACATTGTTGCTATTACATGACCTTAAAAACCATCCAGCAGTTGCTATCAGACTGTTTGTGGACAGGACGGGTGCTCGTCTTCATGTGCAATATAATTATTAGAATCCATGAGCATGAATTTAAATACACCCGAGGATGATAAGCAGCCGGCCTGAACTTGGATGAGCTCTCAGAATAGACTTTATTTGTAAGTGGCATTATTATGGCTGGTGTGAATGTCAGGCTGAGAGTATTAAAAACATAGGTGGTCCATTTAATGTAGAGATATTACGGCAGAAAGAACATTCTCACCACCTGCTGAACAGGCTCCTGGAACACCTCAGTATTTTGGCCAAGTTTGTCTGTGTGCCCTAAAGACCTTAGAGGGCTATGTCCTCTTCAGGGGACACAGCAAATTTCAAGGATTTAAGATATGGACCTACTGAGCCTTTTACTAAATTTTTGGTTTGAGTGTAAAATTCAGAGGAACAGAAAGTTCAGCATGATAAGACAGCTAGCATACTGGTGCATCAATCCACTTATGATAGGACCACAGCTGAGATGCAGAGGATGATAGAACCAATGGATGATTTGATCCTTCATGTCAAGAAATAGGGACTCAGATATAGACCACCAATGTCTTTCAGAGGCTCTTGTAGCAGGCCTGAACTCAAATGCCCCTTGTATAGATTGTTAAACAATTCTTAAAAAGTAAATACAGGGGAACGCCATGAAATATTCTTGTAATTTCTTTATTCACTCTTAATTTTTAAAACATATCTCAAGGTGATACATGCTCAAGGGCTGAAAAACATTTCTCTACAGAACATTATAATCTGCCTTCAAACATGTTGAAAAATTCAACATGTTACTAAAATTCCTAACAATCCCCAAGGTCAAGCTGCAGAGGAAAGAACACACAAACAGCTCAAAAAAATTGATAGATACAGAAGTGGGTCACCTTCAACATCTTATTAACATGGCATTATTAACTTTAAATTTTGGGGGAAAAAGATGACAAGTGAAATATTGCAGCTCATAAATATTGGGCACCTTTGTCAAGGGTTAAGTTTACCTCTGATGACCTGGAAAGATGTAATACCAGGTAAATGACAATCACCAACCCTATTACTTACCACTGGAAAACAGTTCCCCTGTGTCTTTCCAGAAAATGAATTGCAGCCCGTCTGGATCCTGGCCCAACTCACCAGACCCTGGACAGCTGAGAGCAGCAATGAGCAGTTGAAATTGAGCAGCCTCAGGAGATGGAGGCAAGCACCTAGCCTGCTCATGTGTTTGCATGCTGCACTTACTCTAAGCACTGATAATGCTGAAAATCCTTGTGCATTTGGCAAGTCATCCTCCCTTGTCATCAGGGGTGGAGATCAAAGGACTTCGTCCTCAGCTGTTGGTTAATGACTGCATCCTATTTCCTGATATGGGTCGTCTAAGACCAGATTCTTTGCTTTCCTAGCCTTTATAATCTATTTACCTATATTATTATCTCTTTAGTTGTTATATATTGGTTACCATATTCTGTTTATTAATTAGTAGTCTCTACTCTCAGTAAAGCAAAGTGCAGGCATGACCTGGTGGCCAGCCTACTTGGCATACCACACTTCTAAATAAGAAGCAAGCTCCTGAGGTCAGAACACTGAATTCTGAAGTAGTATGAGTAGCCCATAGATGACCTACAAAGGATTCTGTATTCTCCATGTTTTCCTTAACGCTTCTTCCACATAGAAATTGTGGTGGTATGAGCAGTTGTTATCCAATCCAAGGTAATGTGCTAACCAATTACAGTTGACAGGTTTCCGCAATATAAGTGGTTGCTCATGGGCAATAAAGTAGATGCTATTTTCTGAAACCATCTCTGATGTGTTTTATCTCTGCTTTGCTGTCTTATCTAGGGACTCTTAAGACTTTTTTTTTTTTGACCATTAAATATATGTCCCCAACTATATCTCTTTCTTTCATTTTCAATTATATTTATGTATATGTGCTTTGGAAAGTAGGAAAATCATAACCAAATTTCTAAGTCCTAAATTACTCATTAAAATCTGGCATCTCAGCATCTCAACAAATTGGAGGCTTAGAGGAGAAATATAAATAGCCCTGAAAACACTGTGTCCATGCCCCTTTACAGGTAAACAGCATTTCACTTTGTGACTAATTCGCCAAGAGTGTACATCAGCCTTTCTTTGAGTGAAGATGTCAGAAGTGTCTGAAGACCATGCTTTGTCATAATCTGTCCCGCTTGCACAGAGAAGTCCAGAGGAACAGACATCACTTTGATAAATGCCTAAGCTGTCCATGGCATGCTTCATATACTCTCTCTCAGAAACACTAATACAGTTTCTCAACAAAGCCTTTTGTGGTATTATTGAAACTTTGTTATATGTTCAAGAATGGTTTCCAAATCACATGCTATGTACTAAGTATTAATTTACCCTTTGCCATGGTATGATTTCATGTTCCCCAAGTGCATTGTTGTCTGCAATTCACTTTCTAAGAAATAAAATTTATTTATTTATTTATTTATTTATTTATTTATTTATAATCTTCTGTATATTATTTATTGTTGCAAGAATCCAATTGGCTGGAACATGACCATTGATCAAATAGATTTGACTTGTTTTTTGTGTAACACAACTGTACATGTCATTACTCAAGTTGTCAGCTAAGTTCCCATATAAATTTGACATTATACATGGTCTTGTGTCAGTGTGGTAATTATTTTTTCTTTTTTATTTCTTTTTTTTTTTTTTTTTTTTTTTTTTTTTTTTTTTTTTTTTTTTGTCTATAGGTTTCAAATTCTGTGGTCTCAGGGTTCCTTCATAAGAATGTATAAAAGCCTCCACAAGCAGTCCCTCAGTTGCTTAAATTTTATCTAGCTATATCATATCAAAAATAAACCTGGGAAATGAAAGAAGGGTTTTACTTCTAAATTCATTAAAATGTCAAAATGTTCCATTACAATTTGGCATAAACATTATATTGATCATGGGATTGCATTTAGTTTTGCACACTCTTATGAGGTCTGGATTTATTGACGCCATTTCAGTTTTCAGATCTGTTTCTTGATGTACTCTGTTGCAACAGCACATACTGAAATATCCCTGCAAACAACTCATGTGTACATCTGAGAGAATGACCACACAAGGACAAATCCACCCTGAGTATTTGGAAATCTTAAGGACTTTTGGTCCTACCATGCAGAAACCTTACAGGCATCTCAGGCTCCCTGTAACATACTTTAAGAAACATTATTGTAGACACTAAACCTGGAAATATTAGAGCTGCTTTTCTTTGAAGGCATGACAGGATCCATTCTTCAGGAGGCTGCTGGCTGCCACACCGGCTCCTGTTGACTAGGAATCATGATAACAGAGGCATCAATAGCACACCCATTTGTACAACTGAAGAACAAGAAATAGAAACACTTGCGCTTGGATGGAGAAATTTAAAGTTATCTAAGTTCAATACTCTAAATTACTATCATCTGTTACCCTTGGCTCCAGCTGCTCTACAGGTGTATACATTTGCTACCTGCCATTCAGATCCAGAATATTCCATCCTTTTAGAAAAATCTCATCACCCTTTTCTCCCTTCCAAAAACCCTTCACTGGAGTCATTTCATTTTCTCTCTTTCAAGCGAAAAAAATTCACACAATATATTTTGGTCATGAGTTCCTCTCCCCCAACCTCTTCCAGATTCTCCTGCCTCCTTAATTCTTAATGGGACACACATAGCTGTGTGTAGCCAGCTCCTACTTAACCTCTCCCACCTTAGTTTATATTCTTGTGTTCAGTGATGATCCTACCTTGTATCAGTTGCTCATGTGTACTGCTTCTCATAGTGGGTTTTAAATATCCATGTCCTTTTTTCTTTCTGTTCTTCAAGATCGTTTATGAATGCTCCAAACTTTCAAACATTCACCACCTCACCACTCTTAGGAAACATTAATGTTGTTCTTTGTTATTGTTGTTGTTTTCTGCCTCCTATGCAGACTAGGTCAAATTTCCTGACTTGTATAGTATTCCCTAAAAGCACTTAGCATGATTGTACTTTTTAAAATTTGTTTTCCTGATCATGATTTATCAGACTTTAGCAGTAGATCATAAGGGAAATGTAGCATATTTGCCTTTTCTGTTTATTCCTGATTGATAGCATGCAACAGTAATGTTTGGGAATGAATACATATTTGATATATGAGAAATGAATACATAAAGTATGAATGTAAGTATTCTGGACTTTCAGAGGCTGTAGATCCATTTTCAAACATTGATCACTCCCAAACAGCCCACTTTTCTTATCTGAGCCTTATTTTATTTTAGAATAAAGAAGATATATAAATTGTGATACACTCACACAACAAATAATAACTGAATAGCTTTATATGTTCAGTATTGTCAGAACTGGAGATTCAGTAACTAAAACCCAGACGAATTCATTCCTTTCTTGACTTATGTTCTTTTTTGTTTTTGTTTTTCTTTTTTTAAATTAGATATTTTCTTTATTTACATGTCATATGATTTCTCCTTTCCCAGTTTCCCTTCCAAAAAAACAAAAAGGGTCTCAATCACCAACCAAGGACTGCATGGAGGGGTCTAATTGTTCTGACAGCATGTGTATAGTAGAGGATTGCAAAGTTGATCATCAATAGGAGGAGAGGACCTCGGCCCTGTGAAGGTTCTGTGCCTCAGTGTAGGGGAATGCCAGAGCCAATAAGTAGGAGAGGGTGGGGTGGCAAGCAGGGGGAGGGGGGAGGCAACAGGGGTTTGTTCTTGACTTATGTTCTTATTGACAAGTCACACATGATGCATACAATAAAAGAGACAAATATAATGGGTACTAGTTGTAATAAGTGCTCTGGCTTTGAATGTACACACAGGAAGTCAAGACAGTCTCACCCTAATTCAGACCACCTGCATTATATTGAATAGTGAAGACACACATCTTTTGCTGAATAAACATTTTTCAGTTCAGAACTTAAAGTTCAGGTGTTTTACGGCAGAAAGGATTATAAGTGTAGGAAAATAACAGTGGCTAATTACTTGAGCAGAAAAAAAGAAATTCAGAATCTGTAAGAAGGCTTCAATGTAGTGTATATGAGTAAGTGACATAAAATAAATTGGAAAGACAAATACACAACTATGTAGCAATCTAAGCTGCTTGCTAGGGATGCTGTGAAAATCAGTTAAGATTATTTGTATGAAAGCACTGCAACGAAGTAGCTAGCAGCTCAAACAAGCTAATGACTGGAAGTTTTTAGGGCCGCAAAGGTCTCTTCACCAAAAATTCCAAGAAGACCCCAAGTAAATTCAAGGCTGAAATGATATAATCTTCTGGAAAGGTAGCTCAGGATTAGGAAAAACATCACAACTTAAATAATAAGTTAGTAAAAGATAGATTGGATATGAGAAAAATAAAACTGGAGAGGTATTACAGTGTTCAAGTAAGCATCTCACAAAACTTAGCATTTCTCTCCACATGTACACAGGCACACACACATGCACACACACACGCACTCACACATGCACACGCACTCACACATGCACATACATACATGCACTTGCACACACATGCATGCATACACACACAAGTTTGGTTTTGTCCCTTCTTTTCTTTACTTTGCTTCTTTTTCTAATCAGAATGAAGTGCTTCTTTCCAATCCCCAAGCTGCGAGGTCTGGACTCTGTGGGCCTTCTTCTGCCAAGCATACTCTTTTCAAAATACAGGCACATTAAAAATGCATTTGCCATTGAGTCTCTAAATTGCTTAGAGACCATTTCTTTGCAGAATAAATCATTTTCAACAGTACACTTAATATGAGGTGAGCATCTCTCCAATTCATCAGAGTAATCTTTTTCATCTTTGAGTCTTGGATTATCCTGGGGAGCTGTTCTGCTCTATTCTTTTGCTGCATATTTTTTCTTATCAATATAATGACTTGAGTCAGGATCCCAGGAAGTCCAGACTAACCTTGAACTCACAGGGTAACTGACAATGGCCATAAACTTCTGAACCTCCTGCTTTCTACTTTCCCAGTGCTGCCAGTATAGTTATCCATGACTATGCCCAGTTTTATGTGCCAGGTCCTTGTGCATGCTCTGCAAGCACTCTACCACCAGGGCTCTATCACCAGCCTGGTGATAATTTTTTTCTTAAAATAGTATATTTGAGCACATGGCATTCTCTCTAGTTCACCTGACTATAATTGAGGGGCACATGTATATCTATTACATTGTATTATCTCCACCTCTAGCTCCTTTAATCTCTAGTGATGGATATTAATCCAGTCTGAAAGGACAAAGTAATGATATAGTAAGAAGTCTCAGACATACTTGATTTTTCTGTAGTCATAAATAATTTGAAAATATGTTTTCACATGGATACCTTAGTTTTATTTTTCATTTCCATGGCTGTTACAGATTTGCTGAATTCTGCTCCTCTTCTATCTTCATAATGCAATCCTAGTTCATTAAGCAGCCTCAAGGACCATTCCCACTGTAGTAATAATAAAGGAATCTCGGATCGATGTCAAAATCAGGAGATGTATGTCTAAATAGCACCTAATCTAAAGACTTGTCATTCAGCTCAGGGTCCATCTCTTCAGATGTTGACTCACTAGCCAGCACACCTATGACTGTGGTCAGGAAGTAGACCAATCACCACCATGTAGGCCACAATTAAACCACTCAGTTCTAAAAGTACACAAGGAAACAATAGTAATCAGTTAAGATTTAAAGTATATTAAACAAATCTAACCTGCTCTATGGAATAACTACTTTTGGGCCAACAGACTATCCGATGAGACACTGAACAACTATTGAAATAGTTTTTTTTTTTTAAACTCCAAAGAAGGGTTACTGATTATTCATGATAGTGTAGTATATACTCCAACCCCCCCCACTCCTTCTTTCTGGTTTGTGTGTGTGGGGGGGGGAGTGTTACTACAGTTGAAGGGCATGTAGTTAAGTGTTATTGGTTATAGAATTTCTTGATATGACTAAAATCTTCACTAGGCAACTTATAGTCAGTGGACCCAATGAGGATGAGTATATAAAGCCCCAACACTGAGAACAGTGTGTGGGAATGGGTGGCAGACCTTATCAAAAGAGTAAAAGTACAACAACAGAATCAGCAAAGATTTGTAGTCAACCAGTCAGCTTATGCTCCTTGAATAGTGGATTTACTGTTCATCCTCCCCAAAGATAAGCTCCTCCCTGTATAATACCCTCATCCAACAAAGTCAAATTTGGAAAAGTCATCAAACACATTGAACTGAAAGTCTAAAAGAAATTCTTAACTCATGATAGGCTACAAATTTCTGGGACACTATGCAGGAATGAATGTTGCTATTGTTTTGTTTGTTTGTTTGTAAGCTGAATACTTGGGGCCTTCAGCAAAGCCTTGCTTCAATGAAGGACATACAGCTTCCAATTCTGCCTTCTCGAATTCTTGCTCATAATGAACACAATTATGACTTTTCCTTATGTGTAATACCTAAAAGCTGAGAAAGACAACTTGTTCTAATATATGTTATTTTTTTATTTAGCACATAATCATTGCACAAAAAATAGGCTTTATTGTGATATTTCCATTGTGTTTGGTGGAATATTCACTTCCTTCTTCAATAGTCACTATTTCCTTACTGCATATCTTCCATACTACTCCTCTTCTTTTTCTAAGTGATTCCTTTTTATTTTAATGTCTTTTTAAAATCTAGATGTCACATAAAATATAAAAATCATGATAGTTGACATTCTGACTGAGTCTGGCTTATTTCACTTAACATGATAGTCTTCAACTTATGGATTTATCTTGAATAAATTTGTATGTCTTTTATCTGTTCTATATAAAATTCATGCTGCCTGATAGTCTTCCTACTGCTCTACTGATTTAAGGACATAATCACAACTTCCCTGAAGGAAGAACCTGCAGCCTTTTTTTTCTAGTCCAACTACTCCCCTTCTAACATTGTGTTATTTGGTATAGGGCTTTTCTGTCCTGATAACAGCTCTACCCACAACACTCCTTGGTCCTCTTTTTAATGTTGACCTTGGCCTTGCTTCTGCTTAATCTTCTTCCTTGTGCAACACTGAGATTTTAGAAACAGAAAGTTCTTGTTCATCATGTGACCTTAACTACATAGTCTACTTTGGTCTAATTATCTATTTCTTCTTTCATAAAATGACCACTTAACTCTGAAACTTATTCTAAACATTCAATGAGAAAAATCAACATGCAGTGCCTGTGCTTCAAACATATAAAACATTCAAAGCAATTTACTTCTTTCTCTGTCTATAACTGTGTTAGGTTACCATTAATTAACAACTTTATAAGATCTACAATCACTTAAAAAATGATCTTCAATTACATAATTCTTTTTATTGGGTTTATCTTATAGGCATGTCTGTGGGGGATTGTCTTGATTGATATATTATATTGGAGGGCCCAGCCCACTGCAGGCAGTTTACCATTTACCAACTTGGTAGGCTGGACTGAATAAGAAAAAAAAAAAAAAAGCTAGATAAGCATGAGTCTGAATGAGCCTGAAAGCAAGCCAGTATGCAGTGTTTTTCCATGGTTGCTAACTCCTGGGTCACTGTTCAAACTTTCTGCCTTGATTTCCTTGGACTGTGAGCTAGAATTATAAGCCAAATAAACCCTTTCCGTCCCAAGCTAAATTTGGTCAGAGTGATTTTATCAGAACAAAAGAATGAAATTAAGGCACTCCCCATCTTGAAAACATTCTGCAAATATTTTACTGACAATTGATGTGGTATTAAAATTATAGTCATTTGCCCCTTCAGTTGGGTTACCCAGGGAGAATGAAGTTCAATCAGAAAGATCTTTATTTCCTAGAAATCCCTACAAATTGACAGCAGCCTGTGTTTTGAGGGAAGATGTATAGATAATGATATGTAGAACATATAATTATACATTGTACATCTGAAAATAGAAAAATTCTCACACTGCAATGAGTAACTAGAATAGCTAGTTTTGGAGTTAAACCACCTTGGTTTAGTGATAAGTTCACAGCTTCCTACTACTTACACTTAACAACCTTACACATATGCTTAAATCTTTGTAAAATCCCTCCTACACAAAATGGTAGCATAATAATGGTAGCAATTCTAATTGCCATGTTGGGAAGACTTAATTTGTTAACATAAGCAGAGTGCTTAAAAATGACAGTTAAAACCTGCTCGTCAAACATTTATCATCCATCCAAATGATGCTTCTAGGATGTGAGCTTTTGCAAACCACTGCAACAACATGCATAGCTTCCATCCTTCACAAAGACTGCTGTGTATCCTATGTTCCTGCTGTTTTCTCTGTCTGGATCTCCAGGATGGCAGATTATTTGTTCCTGGCCTCACAGGGACAGCAAGAGGATTCATGAGATAACATCTACAAGGCACTTCGAGCTCCCTGGAAGCAAGGTGTTTGATAAATAAAAGGTTATTGCTACTGCCAGTGATATTTTACATTACTCTAGCCCTTCTCAGCCCAGAGGGATCTTGAAGTGGTTTGCAAAACTTGAAGCACAAATAAGAATCATTCAGCAACAACTGAGATGAAGCAGTTACTGCTCAAACAGCCACTGATTCTTCAGAGCCTCTAGCGATCTGCATCCAAGGTTCCATCAGGAGCATAAAAGGCACTTGACATTGACTCAAAAGAGGTTGTGAGATAGAAAACACTAAAGGCTCAGTCTACTGAGCAGACCTGGTGGCAGATAGTGTTTCAGACATTCAAAAGTGTACAGAAAGTCACAAGTCAGTGAGAGAAGCCAGCATACTGGAAAAGGATGGGGTCTGGGACCAGTTAGAACCCACTTAAGGTTCTGCCATAACTTTGCAAGCATACACAAAGGAACTGCCTTCCTGTAAAGTAAACTGTGGCTTCAAGCTAGTTCAAATAAAAAAGGAAACACAAGTAATTATTCTAGTGGTTCTCTGAAAAGATTTTAACCACAATACAGAATTATTCCATAAACCAAACTTCATTAACTCTTTTATTTATTTATTTATTTATTTATTTATTTATTTATTAATCTTTACTTACATGTAAATTTCTCCATTCCCAGATTCCCCTCCAAAAAAACAAAGAAACAAACAAAAACAACAAA
>NW_022196897.1:81284255-81297154 GCF_008632895.1 Mastomys coucha | reverse complement strand
TCTTGATTTAACTTTGGTACCTGGTATCTGTCAAGAAAATTGTCCATTTCATCCAGGTTTTCCAGTTTCTAAACGTCCCCACATAGATCAAGAAATTTTTTTTTCTGTTTTAACTCTTACTGCTTCTATCATCTCTCCCTGTTGAACGCAAGGAATCCCACTTACCTATGCTTGTCATCAGTTTATGGCTACAATATCTTTTCATTCCATTTTGATAAGGAACTCTGGATCTTGATCCCTACACTCTCTATTTGAGAAGGTCAGAGGATCCAAATCAACTTCCAGGCAGAGTGCAGAACAGCTGCTTTACATGGCCTTCTGACTTGGAAGTTTCCACTCTTTATTACCTCACAAGACTAGCTCTGCATCAGAGAACTAAAAATATTCTACAGATATCAAGTGAGAATGATACAGGCGTTTATAGTCAAATGTTTCCTATTATGTTCAATCATAAGAATAATTCTTTGGAAAAATGGTAAAACTATTTTTCTTGAATTATTCTTGTTACATGAATATACATATAGAGATATACATAACCTTCTGTGCAACCTTCTGATTCCATTTAGTGTTAGACACACACACACACACATACACAAATATATTTAATATCAAGATATATATATATAAATATAGATATAGATATATCTTGATTGTACATAACCAATTAAGAGACAGATCCCTGGAGAAGACTCACCTCCATCTCTCAGCAGTCATTAATTACCTAGCAGCAATTTTTTATCTAAGGGCGAGAGACTGTAAAATATTTCCCACCCATGCTGGCATGTCAGTTGGTGTGATCACTGATGTGCTTTTGCTGAGGCAATCATATTGATGACCTTTCCCATTTGCAACTTCCTTGTGCTTATAAAGAAGAGATAATTTCAAAGAAAATACCAGGGTATTTTCTTGTTCAGTTATCCTTTTATTTTTCCAGAGGTGGTTTTCTGTAACAAAAAGAAATTTCTATTTGTTTACATCTATTACAAAGAGAAATTTCTTTGATGAAAGGCAAGAGTCACACTAATCTGTGTATACAAGAACAAGTATTTCGAATGCAATTGGGAATTATTGTGGTCCAGGAATATGGCTGTAGTATGTTTTCTTTTAGCTTATGGGTCCCAATATTGTCTCTTAAAAAACCCTTTCTCTCATACTAGTCACACAGAGAATGAAATTTAACTAGAAATATAGTAAGAGAATTATCTAGTACTTTATTAATTTTAAAAATAATCTACTAAAGCATCCAGGTTGTAATTCACTCAGTGGCACAGAGATTGATTGGTATACGAAAGGGCCTGGGTTTGATCAACAATATCACAAAAAATAAAATAAAATAACAACAACAAAATGTCAATAATACCTAGTAAGGTAAAAATAAAATTTAAAGTTAGAAATTAGAAGTACAATAAGGAGATTAAGACTAATGATGGTGAAGGTAATAATATTTGAGGAAGAAATATGTGAGAGTAACTTTTATTCACCAAATATAATTGTTGTCTTGGAAACTTATGCTAAATAAGCTCACCCTTTCTTACTTTTCTTGAACTCTGGTTGTCTGGTTCAACTCAGTTGTTTTGGTTCAAACTCCCCTCCAAGCTGAGTGATTCAAATTAGCTTCCTTGGCTTCTCACTGAATTGCTCTGCTTACAAAAACTGCCTCTGAATTCCCTGAACTGGGCAGAACTGACTGTATGAATTAAATGGAATTAGATGGAACTGTACAAACTCAACTGTATTCAACTGAACTGCAAGGAACTCATTTGAGCTCAGCTCAATTGAACTCAACTGCATTGTTTAAACTCAACTGAATTATGCTTCCTGAACTGCCGCTTCATTGTTAGAGATTAAAGGTGTGTACTAAGGGCATGTCTATATTCCAGTCAGATCATACTGTAATCCAAGACACATCTGCATTCCGGCCAGATCATATCTTTGAATAAGATCCCTTGCCAGTGCAGCCATTTTGCTGGATTAAAATTTCCCTACATGTTCTCCCTTTCTGTTTAAACTAAAATTGTACACAGTTTCCCTTTTACATCAAAACAATTATCAGTCAATCCCACAGAATTTACAGTCTGAATGTCCTTATGAAGATCCACTGATACAATGGTCCTTCCTAACTGTAGTCCAGATGATCTGTCCTTCAACAAATGTCCACTCTGAGTCATCCTGTCTGATGAATAATCTGCTGCTTTTCAGCCCGTTTCTTGAGCTGTCCCCATTCAGGAGTGTCAGCTTTCTTTCTGCACTGTCTGTGTTGCTGTCTTTCTGTATCTTTTCATTCTTTGAGCCATGCCTTTCATGTGGAAATTTCTCTCATTCAGATTGGATATTTATCAATTTTGATGGAACCCATATTCTTTCATCACCTGTGATAATATAGAGAAAACCTGTTCCCCAGTGTAACCCATTTCCTGACTTCCATTCTGATGCTAAAACATGGTTAAAGTACACAGGTTGACTTAATTCAGCAGTTTGTTTGTTTGGTTTTGGTTTTGTTTTTTTCTACAATCCACTGTCTTTCAGGTAATCTTATTCCTTCTTTTTGTTCATCAAGATACAATTAGATCTTTATGGATCCACACATAAACTAGACACTTAGGCCTTTGCATTCTATGCCCAACTCCACATCAGCCACCCTGGCATCTCACTCATTTAAACACAGAACAAGTCATAATTATATAAGATGTCAATATACAGTGTCTTCAATACCTAGTTTAGTTTTCTCTAATTGTTCTGCAGATTGCTGACTGGAAATACCTGACTAATGTTTGTTGATAGGGTACCAGCAAACCACCTAAGGGAACTTTCTGTGTTTGAAGGATTATCTCCTAGGGAGTTTCTCATTGGTAAAAGATTACTCTATCTCTTTCTGATCTTCACTCATTAGCCCAAAGCCTACACTTACTACACTGTTTACAATTCCTGGAAGGCTGAGGTCTTCTAGAAAAGTCTCTAGAAATGCCTTGTTTACAATTCCTTTTCAAATGACCTCATCTTCTACAGATAAAAAAAATTGACATTTTGATATCTAGGATTATTGACCATTGCTTGTCCAATTACATAGTCAGTAGGGTCAATATCAACAGTAGTTATACTCCATTTATTTATGGGTGTTGATGAAGATTTTAAAGTTCTAAGAACATTTTTACACTCTAAATTTGCACTTTTGAATGCTAAAGTTTCAATTAACACCTGTCTCACATCTAATGTTGCCCTGACATAGTGGATGCTGAGCTATGTAAGAATTCAGTAAACGTCTCTCTGGGGGTCTGCATAATCTTTGTAAATGGCATAGACATTTCCCCTTGTTCCTCCATCTTATCCCAGGCTTTTTAATCTACTAAAGTACATTATATAATAATAGTCATCAAATTGTATTTACAGTCCTAAATCAGCAAATTGACCTTGACCTAACTATTGGCCTTTGGAGATATTAACACCTTTAGACGTATGATGATTTTTCTACAATGGCAGCTTCTTCTTGCCATCATGTCAGCCATTGTAACTGAGCAGCAGCCTTCAGTGCAGCAGATGCTCAACCTGTCCAGGCTTGGAGGATAATCCTTTTTTGGGTTTGCCCAGATATTTAACATCTGTCTCACAAAGGGTAAGTGCATTCCATAAGTTACTATTATTGTATTGTATTTATCAATTACATTTTTGTATTTTAACAGGATTTCAGGCTAGTTGTTCATTTTGTGAATTTTCAACATTTCTGGTATTTGTTCCCAGGTAACTGGGAAAGCCAGTGGGGGTGGTCACATTTCCACAATTCTCATTCAGAGGTAGCATCGTAGGTTCAGTGGGCTGTCTATCTTGATCCTTAATTTCATTATATACCATAGGTTCATAATTAAGCACTTTCTGTTCTCTTACTTCCTCTGTCTTTTGTCTCTCAAGCATGCGTGTTATAACAGCTAATTTACCTTGTTGTACAGCTATTTTTTAAGTACTATGATGACTTTTTCAAGTAACATTACTATCCTTCCAATCATGTCCTGTTCTTGCTCTCAAGAGATCTGAAATGGAGTTTCCCAATTTTCAACGTGGGAAGAGTCTATTTATATAATCAAAATTGTCTTTTGGGGTGGTTTACTGTGATTCGCTCAGTGCATCTCAGTGACTCCTGTGTTATTCCTTCCTCTGGGCTCAAGGCTTCCAGCCTAACTCAAAGAACTGATGCTTCCTCTGCAGATGATCTCAGGTAAATTTCTCCTCCCCATTTTTCTGTCAAATGCCTCCTGTCCACTGCGATGTTCTTGTCAGGCGTCCTCTGAGCTGGTGGGCTTTCTTCTAGAATGATCTTGGGTGCCAGATATAAAGGTATCTTCCCATAGAATATCTGTATTATATGCTACATTAAGTATATAGATATATGAAATTTAAAAGGAAAATATTCTTTTTGTTAACTTTGTATTGATTCTTTGTGAATTTTACATCATGCACTCCACGACTATTCATCTCCTGGTCCCTTTGTACTTGCTGTCTACACTTGCAGCCTCCCACCAGAAAAGAAGAATTTTGTTGCGGAAACTGTAGTGTGTCACAGTGTTTCCTAGAGTATACCCTTTTGTCCAGACTTCTTTGTTTGCAAATGTTCACTGTAATGAGTCATTGGTCTGGTTCAAGGCCTCTGGCTGCTGCTATACTATAAATACTCGATCCTCCCCTGAACTCCTCTCAGATATCCTGTCGTTGTCCTGTGTCATGATATCCTACAACTTTAGATATGTAGGACTTGCCCCTGCATGCACTTCAGCAGTTCATGAATGGTTCAGATGCTGGGGCTGGCCAACTCAAAGCCCTGGATCTGGGCTGGGTGCTATCTGAGCTTGTCGTCCCACCAGCTCTCCTTCACCCACACTACCATAGTAAGCTCTCCAGTACTGCCCTGGCTAGCTCATCCAATGCTGCTGCTGGAAAAGGACAGAGGCAGCTCTCCTCCTTTCAAGCCCTTGAGACTGACTCACCCATACCCATGTCTTCAGAGTCCATTCTATTGTGCTGCCTGGGCAGGTACTATGTCCATTCTCCTGAGTGCTGCAGCAGATGAGAGGCAGGACCAGCTCTCCCACTCTCATGACTCAGAACCAGCTCTTCTGCCTACCATAGATGGTGACTGACAAGAAGTGAGGGAGTGGGGCACAAGGACATCTCTCCCTTGCCCATGCCAGCACACAGCAGACAACTGGCAGAGCCAGCTCACCTGTCACTCTCACAGCTAAGGCCAGTGCTACCATGCTTCCTGGGCTAGGTGCAGGGCTAGCTCCACTGATTTAATGCCTTTGGAGATAGCTCTCCCAAGATGCAAGGAAAGGGGTGGCATAAGTTCTGCACAGTCCTCAGACATCTACATGACCCCTGGTGGCAGTCTAGACCAGGGACTTCTTTCTGCCAGGAACTTTGATGGTAACTGACTCCCTGCTGCTACAGGACCTCTAACTCAGACATGGCCCTCAGTGGCAGCATGGGCCAGGACCTCACCATGGTGGCACCACAGGCTACTCTCATCAGGCTGTTCTTCACTACTCTTGAGTTTCTAGTTATGCCTCTCTTCATTGTGCATACATCCTTCTGTAGCTCTTTCCCTCCTTTCTCTCCACTTACTCATCTTAGTGGCACACAGGGCCTTTGTGTGTCAGGGGTTGTCTCAGGAGTAGTCTCAGGAGGGTTATGCCCTGCCTGTGCTGTGTGGCACTGGACAGGGGTGGTTACCAGTGTGCTCTGCCTGCCTAGGCCTGCTTGGCACTCAGAGGCGTCATCTCAGGCTTTCTCGTTGCTAAGGCTGCTTAGCTCCAGAATGAGTGTCAGAAAACTTTTCTTAATAGAATAAAATACTAAAGAATCCTTGTACTATGTTAAGGCAGATATTGACAATCTTGGTTGACATAGATTTATTGACAACAATCTAAAATGTTATTATATGAATTAAAATAAATCTCATTAATATATGAAAGGAATTTTTTAAATGTAGGAATGCTTTTCAATATATATAAATACCAAAGTCTAGAATCATTACAAATAAATTATTCCTACAAGATAAAAATGAATTACAAGACTACTAAAAGGAAGTTAATAATTCAGATAAGATACATACATAAGAGAAACATAAGTATTTCCACCTTATTAAATTTGTGCATAAATTAAAATGACGATAAGATGTCATTGCTTTGAAAGGGAAGTGCATGTATATTAGGACTATATGGAAACCAGTTAATGTGTTACATTTCAAAATAACTTTCACTATCATACTATATATAATATATTCTATGTCAGACACTTAAATTTGATAATATCTTCTGAAAGTAAAATACAACTAGTAGAAAGTAGCTCTTGGAGGAGAATAGATAAAAAATTTGTGATTGAGATATATGATGCATGCAACTGGACATAATCATGTTAATAAAATTAAACCAGTCTCAGAAAATCATCACATGGTCTTATATATGATACCTATAATAACTAGATTTTATTTGGGTAGATAAAATTATATATATATATATAGATATACATATATATATATGTATATCTATATATATGACTTGCCCATTGTAGTGGCTATTCCTGGTTGTCAACTTGACTATATCTGTAATGAACTACAATCCAGAATTGGAAGGGTCACCTGTGATCCTAATCTGGAGGCTGAGAGATACAAGGTTCTGACCTGGATCTTGGCATGGAGATCTTAAGTGGTAATTCATATGTAATTCATAGCATAGTGGCTATGAATTACAGGAGATTAAGACAGAAAGGTCTCTGAGTTCAAGGTTGTCTGAGATTAAAGGTGTGGTGGCACACACCTTTAATCTGGGCCACACCTTTTGCTGGAAGTCTATATAAGGATATTGGAAGAAGGAAAGCTCTCTCTTCTTCACCTGCTTGCCTTGTGGGACTGAGCAACTGCTAGATCCTTAGACTTCCATTCACAGCTGCTACTGCCAATTGTTGGGAGTTGAACTACAGACTGTAAGTCATCAACAAATTTTTTTTTACTATATAGAGACTACCGTAAATTCTGTGATGCTAGAGAACCCTGACTAATACAGAAATTGGTACCAGCATAGTGGGGTATTCCTGTGACAACCTGTCCATGTTTCGGGGAAGACTGTGGAAGGACTTTGGAACTTTGAGCTAGAAGAGCCGTTGGTTGTTAAGCTGAATAAAACCTTTCCTCCCCAACTTGTTTCTTGGTCATGATGTTTGTGCAGGAATAGAAACCCTGGCTAAAGCACCTCTGCATGCACTCCAGCAGTTCATCAATGGTTCAGATGTTGGGGCTGGCCAACTCAAAGCCCTGGATCTGGACTGGGTGCTATCTGAGCTTGTCATCTCAGTAGCTCTCCTTCACCCACTCTACCAGAGTGAGCTCTCTAGCACTGCCCTGGCTAGCTCATCCAATGCTGCTGCTGGGAAGGGACAGAGGCAGCTCTCTTCCTTTCAAGCCCATGAGCCCATGCTCATGTCTCCAGAGTGAGCTCTATTGTGCTGCCAGGACAAGGTACTGTGCCCATTCTCCTGAGTGCCTGCAGCAGGTGAGAGGTAGGACCAGCTAAATAATCTTGGCATGTCCCTTTCAAGGTACAAGTCTTCTTTTAAAATCATAATGTCAGCCTTTAACTACACACTTCTGGTGTAATGAGAGTTATAAATAATGTCAAATATGTATAAAAAACATTTGAAAGTCACTTGCAACTGAAGAAAAGTTGCAATTAATTCCTCTGGTCTTCCTGATCCCTTTGAATCTCTCAGTTCTTCAGAACTTATGGTTGACTCATGAAGTAATTGTGGGTAATTTTAATGTAAAGACTAATGTATTCTATATGTAAGAATTAGCTAAGTTTTCTTACCTCTGGGAAGCAGCTCTGCATATACACTTTCTACAATCTATATATGACTTTCTATTTGTTGTTTTAATTTTATTCAGTTGACTTTCATTGGTTCTATAAATTTTGTTCAACAGTTAAATACGTTCTTGAGACATAGAAACAGATCTGAAATGTCACTGTCTTCTAAAATGTTACAACCCAATAGGTAAAATCAGAATTCATAAAAGTATATATTTATAAGCAACGATAAATATGGTCAAAGAAATCTAAATAGGCACCAAAAGATCTTCTCTTTGCAAGTTCTATGCTTCTTGTTTAAGTTCAGGGCTACTCATCTGGGGCACGCCAAGCCAAGCTCTTTTCCTTTTTTGAAATTAAAACTAGCTGCATTTTGAATATCTGTTGTTCATTAACAGTGACCAAATTCCTTTTTATGACCTAAATCCTACACTCTCTGTTCACAATCTTTGAAGTTTACTTCTACTGAATTAAGTTGACTTTGTGCTTCTTGGTTCTTCTGTTACAGTGAGTCCCTTTAATTCTCTCTAGCTCTACTCTGCCTCTCACTAATACCATTCACTAACTGAAGCCAACATATTAGCTTTAATTTATTTGGGGACTCTAAATCTATGTGTAGAAGTTTGCATTTACACCATATATTAATTTTTAGCTATTCTCTTATAACAGTGGAGTTAATAAAATTGACATCTAATTAAAACTAGCAGGCACACTCATATTAAAACTAAAGCAATAAAAAAAAAAAACAGCCAGCAAAGATTGCATAATAAGATAAGGTATTATGTTCACTCATAGGACCTACCAGTTACCAAGCTATAGTTCAACACCTGCTTACAGCGTCATATTATGATGATAAAGTAGTTTCCATAGGACAGAAGAGATGCTTAGAACTCTACTGAAATGCTAAAAGTATTGCCCCTCCTCTAATGTATTAAAAGAAATAAGAATAGATCAAAGAAGCTGGTATTGTTTTCAATTTATGAGAAACAAAGAACCACTTGAAAGAGACAGCTCAGGAGAAGAGGAAGAAAAATATAAGAACCAAGCACAATGTATTGAGCAATCTTTGAAAATGAGGCAAATAAAAATATGGTCTTCTGATTTGAGCAAGTAGAAGGGCCCAGTTGTGTCTGTCTCAGTCTTAGTGTTGACTTGAGTTCAAAGCCTATGATCATACCTGAGACACAGAGATACACCCTGATAGCAAAGAGAATGAAACCACTTCTTCCCTCATTATCCAGAGAAGCATGCTGCTATGTTCATCACCTTGCAAAGAAACTAACAGAAACTACATGACTCTGAATATCCTACAAGGCATGTCCAATTCACCAGAAAAAATGGAGAAGATGAAATTGTTTTAGACTGAAAGATGAATTTCAAACCTAAGTTATAAGTCCAAGTGAATCAAGTGTAAGCTCTCCAACAACATGGGTGAGGGATGACCACCCATAAAGTTTACTGGAAGAACCACTCTCCCATTCCCATTTAACCTTTACCTAAATGCAGTGAGAATACAGATTCAAATGGCCATATTCTGAGTTCAGTGAATTATAACTTCTAGACAGACAATCAGTGATGATAGGCTACAGGCTACAGGCTCAGGACATGGGTAAAGCTATTATAGAGCCTGTACTTCACAATACCATCTTCACCTCCCCATCCCTCTCAGGTTTAAATGCTGCAGACTCTGAATTTTCATTGCCTGCATTCAACTCCATGTACACTTGATCTTTCATTATAGGTCCTTTGGAAATTTATTGATGTCCTTTGTGATTCAGTTTAGTCATGTGTAAAGTATACAGGACAATAGATTTTCTCCCAGGATGAAAGATAAGGATGAAAGAGAGAATGTTTATGAAATATTTTCAAGTATTTTTTAGTAGATTCTTTATTGACACTGAATAGCTTGCTTGGATAAAATAATTTAACAGGTTCATATATTTTATAGTGAACACTGAAGAAGATGGTAGTCATTTTCATTTATATCTGACCATTTCTATTTATGCATTAGACATTCCAAATTAGTGGCTTATCACACTCAGACTGTCAATATAGACATTTTGGAGAGGGTACACACACACACATACAGAAATGTTTTTCTGTGTTGTACATTGTTTACAGCTTCAGTTGAGAAGATTCAGACCCACTACTGCCACTTTTCTAAACCAGTATATTTTCTACTGCATTCTAAATAAATTATGTTTATAGCCACAAATAAGTGTAACAATAACCTCTTACAGAATACAATTATTTATCCAGCAGATAGAGACCATTACAGAAACCCACAAGTAAATAACTCAAAGAACAACTGACTGCAGGATGCCTAACCCCAGTTGATACATCTTCAACACAGCCCCTATTCCTCAGGTTTAGGGAATACCACAGAAGCAGGGGCATAAATAGTGAAAGAGCCAGAGGGCCAGGGCATTTTCTTTGACATTGTAACTTCTATATAGGATGCAGTAGCTTCATCCATTAAAGTTTTTTAGTGTCTTTGTGTGTCTGACTGTCTGTCTCTTCTCGGTCTGTGTCTCTGTCTGTTTCTCTATCTCTCTGTCTGTCTGTCTCTCTCTTTGTGTGTATGTTTGTGAGTGTGTATGTGCATGTGTGCACATGTACATGTGTGTACACTGGACACTTCATCCATTAAATTTTAACAAAATGGTTGCCTAACAACCTGAACAATGACAACACCAGTTAGCATGGCAACATGAATAGAGGAAACTTTCACAAGGCCCCACCCCTGGATGAAGAACTACAGGCAATTAGTTACTGCCAGGAGAATATGTTTCCCCCAGGGATGAGCCTACTAATTGGTTATCCAAGTGATCAGCCCTAAAATCATACACATATAAGCAACACTAAGTGACTCAATGAGTTATATTTGTACAATTATATCTATGTATATGTGCAATATTAATAACTGAAGGGAGAAAGGGAAATGTGGCAATGGAAGAGGACATTAGGTTGATATAATTACTAGCGATGTGCGGATACTTCTAAAGGCCAAGTAAGGCAAGAGGACCAGATTCCCATTTGGAGCCCTCATAGAACACACAGCTGTGTTTACTCCTTGATTTTCAATATGGCAAGACCCATTGATCAGTAGAACTATAAGGTTGTTTTAAACTACTTAGTTTCTGAGTTGAAGCTCTCTTTTTAACTCTGTTGTACTACTAATTTTTTCTTATTGTAGTGACCAACTATTTGGCATGTAGTTTTTTTTTTTTATTAGATGTTTTCTTTATTTACAATATCTTCTTTCCCAGGTTCGCCTCCAAAAGAAAAAATAAAAATAAAATAAAATAAAATAAAAACTAAAACTTTAACAATCACCTGTTCCCTCTCCCCTCCCCCTGGTCACCACCCTACCCTCTCCCACTTCCTGGCACTGGCATTCCCCTACACTGGGACATAGAACCTTCACAGGGCCAAGGTCCTCTCCTCCCATTGATGACTGACTTGGCCATCCTCTGCTGTACACATGCTGCTGGAGCCATGAGTCTCCCATCCCCAACCCCACCCCAATGTTACTCTTGGGTTGGAGTTTAGTCCCTAGGAGCTCTGAGGGTACATGTAGTTTGATGGAGGATTTATGGTGGCTCAACATTTTATCGTGGCAGGGAAACCATGTCAAAGTCAGAATGGAGAGTCTAGCTGTCCATATTTCATCCAGTCAGGAAACAATGAATGGGAATGGAATGCTGGTGCTCAGCTCAGTTTTACTCTAGCTATTTAGTCCAGACCTCAGTCCATGGGATAGTGTCATCTCCATCTAAGATGGGGCTTCCCACTTCAGTTAACCTGATCATTCTAGTTTGCTATCAACTGTTCTGATAAATATGACCAAAAATAACTTGGGGAGAAAACAGATTATTTTCTCTTACAACTTCCAGGTAAAGATCCATCACTGAGGGATATCAGGGTGGGAACTCAAGGCAGGAAACTGAAACAAGATCCCTAGAGAAGCGAGCTACTTACTGTCTTGATTCTCTGTCTCTCTGTCTCTGTCTCTGTCTCTCTGTCTCTGTCTCTCTGTCTCTCTGTCTCTCTGTCTCTCTGTCTCTCTCTCTCTCTCTCTCTCTCTCTCTCTCTCACACACACACACACACACACACACACACATCTCTGACTGGCCCATACTTGTATAGCTGTCTTGTCTAGCCTAGACCCACCTGCCCAAGATTGTATATAGCCCTACAGTTAGACAGACTCTCCTACATGAATTAACAATCAAAGAAAGTGCCCCACAGACATACCCACAGGTCAATCTTATTAAGGCAATCCCTCAGTTTAGGTTCCCTCTATAGGGATGACTGAGTCTGTGCCAAGTTGACAATAAACAGTAATCAATGCATCAATCTCGTCACTACCTCATAGAGATGCCCACAGGCTTCTCTCCTAGATGATTATAGACTGTGTCAAGTTCACAATATTAATTACAACTTCATCCTTTGTCAACGTAACACCTAAAAATAACACCTTTCAGTCATAACAAGTCCTTGTCCCTACAGACTCATGACAATACCATAATGAACAATGCATCTGGTCCAAATTTACATCTCCCATAGTTCCAGTTTCAACACGGTTCAGAAGTATAAGCACAGAGTCTCCTCTGAGATTCAGAAAACTGGAAAGTGCATGCTACTGTTCACTTCAAAGCAAGGGAAGACCCATTAAGATAAAATGTTATTGTTAGTCGTGAAATTCAGGTAATAAACTTAATCTTCTATATTCCAAAATACCATCCAAATAACACCTGTATCTATATATTTTTGTGCTTCTTTAGAAATATATGCTGAAGATGCTGATAGCCTAAATCCATAAAGAAAAGTGCTTTCCACTTCTATACCCTCCACAAAGGATAGGAAAAGAAAATTAGATTAAAATGTACCTTTCTTGAATAACGATGGATTGAAGTTTTTAATTTAGCCCAATTCAAGTAAATTCCTACCTATTGCTTCTAATTATGTCATTTTCCTCTTCCTTTTAATGGTGAGTGGAGATCAAGAAAGCAAGAGTTGGTAGCTCAAAGTCTATTTAGAAAAAGCA
>NW_022196897.1:81271971-81284245 GCF_008632895.1 Mastomys coucha | reverse complement strand
AAAAAAAAGGAATGCATTCTTCTGATTCAAAAAAATGAAAAAGGGCTTTCACCAGCAGGTCTGTAGATTTTTTGAAAATCCTAATTAGACTGAATTAAATGACTAAAATGCTACTAATTACTTTTTAATTTCAAGAGAGATGTTTACCAAGCGCAGGATAATGTGTAATCCAGCACTTCAAATGATTACTAATGTTGCCGCTTTGTCTGACTTAATCTCAATTAGTATAAATCACATTGTCATCGTCGTTAATTGCCATTTCTTTCAAGCAGAATGGTAATTTCTCTTCACAATCTTACAATCGCTGTTTGTTTTCTTCAAAGTGTCCCACTTGAAAGGCCTAATAAAGAGTACATTTGCAGCCTCTGTGTGTTTCTGTTATTTGAAGCAAAAGCATTTGTTGGTTTCCCATTTGGAGGGTGGTATAGTGGTAATTCCTATTTACTGTTTTAGTAAAATGAAAGTTTTCACTTTTAACTGTTTTGTCAGTTAAACTCAAATTCACTGGTAGCTGGCAATAGGTGAAGGAGTTGCTTCCGGTTTTAAGGTCAAGCAAAGATTTCATTTATAGGACCTAAGAGCCAGAATTTATTTTTCACTTCTTGGTAGAAATTTATCATTAGAAAGAGATCAAACATCCTTTCAATACCATATAATTTCTGGTTTGTTCTGGTCTTATTTCAATTACCCACTTTCCACTCTGCTTCTCCACAGAGAAAGTAAAATCAACTCTTGGAGAATCTGCCCCTCACTTTTAGGCCGCTTCGTCTGTCTCCGATTTGATGCTGCAAGAAAAAAGTTCCTTCTTTAGCATTTGTTCATTCATTTATTCAGCTGTTATAACCATAAGGAATTTTTAAAATCCTGACAATGCAAGAGCTTACAAAGAGATTCTAAAAGTATATTGTTGCTGTTCTAAAACAGTGGTTCTCAACCTGTGAATTGTGACCCCCTTTGGGGATCAAATGAGCATTCCATAGGATTCACTTAAGACCATTGGAAAGCATAGATATTTACATTATGATTCATAACAGTAGCAAAATAGCAGTTATAACGTAACAATGAAAGTAATTTTACGGTTGTGGGTCATCACAACACAAGGAACTATATTCAGGGGCTGCAGCATTAGGAAGGCTGAGAAGAACTATTCTGAAAAATTTAGCCTCCTTACTTTCCGTTACAGAAAACAATTTTTGGGTTGAATGTTGACATTTTTAAGATTTTCTCTCACAAATGTTTTAACTTTTGGGTGCCTGTTTTGTTCATGTACTGGCACAAAGCTACCTCAAGGCTTCTTAGTTTACAGAACAAACCATGTACTTAACTTGTGAGTAAGGGTCCTAGGAACACATTAGCTGTGGGTGTGTTTGGATGCCAGGAGGCACCAGTCCGCAGGACATGAAGAGAAGACCTCTGTTAGGCACACACTGTCATCTGGTTGAAAGTCAGCTCATACCGTCCTTCACAGTCTATGTGTTTTATTTAGGCTTCTTGGACTTCTGGCCTCAATCTGTGTCTGAAGCAGAGGAAGTCTTGAGTGAATTTGTAGAGAACTGACAGACTCTTAATGAATATGTATTGCAACAATGTCTAGGACCCAAAGCCTCAGACTCATGGAAATAGCAAAGTTTCCCCTATACAGACCAAACTCAGGGGGATAGTAAAACTTTCCTCTGGCCTGAGTACAAATATTGATGTATAAAAAAATTAGCAACTGTGGCTGCCTCTTGACAGCTGGTTATAGCCTGAGACTGCACAACTACAAACATCTCTACTGAGGCTAGCTAATCCCCACCCCATGAGGAGTTATGTGCTGTATGGGTTCTGGATTGTTGTACCATTGCTAGCACATCATCAGTGTTCACATGGTCAGTTGGATCCCAGCTTTTCAGTCTCCTGTCTGTCCTTTCTTCATTTCCTTGCCACCCAATCATGTTTCTGGGATGAAGCTGTGCAAGACACAGCACATAATGAAAACCTTCCCATATAGAGGCTATAAGAACAGGGGTTCTGTATGGAAGCCAAAGGTTTTCTTGACCTCACCTCAGAGGCTCCATTATTTTCTTTCTAGACATTGTGTTGGTCAAGGAGGTTGACTGGACAAACCTGGACTCAAAGGCCAGTGCCCAGAGGATGGTAACTGAGCTTCATAGGGAAGATAAAACATGTTTTTTTTTCATCTATATTTAATTTGCCACTGTGTTTAGGGCTTATACAGAAGCTAAAGATAACATCAAGTGACTTCGGATGGAAATAGTTATTTATGGAAAATTTAAAAATATTCTTGCTTAATACTCTTGCTATTTTTACCAAGAGAAGCTAGAATTTATACTTGGAATTACTTTAAATATCTTCCCCCTTATTCTTGGAAAATTGCATACATGTATGCAGTGTATTGGTTAGATGCCTCACTCACTCTCCTTATACTGTTTTTACAAAAGCTGCCCTAAATACAAAATCCTCCTCCCAACTCCACGCCCTCTTTTGATAATGTAGTGAATCTAATGAGTACGGCCATTGTAAGGACACCCATAGGAACATAGTCAACCTAACAAGTACCACATTCCTGAGGAAAGTAATCTTCGCCTTCACAAAAACTGCCAACTGACACAGCAGCTCAGCTAGGACTTGGGCTTCATGAGTTTCTCCCAGTCCAAGTCCACGGAGAATTCTGATTAACTTAATCATGTTCAGGTTTTATGATGGTCTTATGTTCAGCTCGCCAGTAAGCTCCTAAGCGCAATGGTCTTGTTTGTCCAAAAGACTGTTTCACAATTATCTCCTCCAAACTATATTTCTTATGAATTTTATATGCTTTACTGAGTATAAATATCATTTTGGGTAGGGTCTATGTTTTTATAAGTTTTAGCATTCTATCATTGGATCTTTTTTCATTTCTCATTCTGTTAACAGTTTTCTTTTTTTATTAGATATTTTCTTTATTTACACGTCATATAATATCTCCTTTCTCAGTTTCTCTGCTGAAAAATAAAATAAAAATAAAAATAAAAAAAAAACAAAAACAAAAACAAAAACAAAAAACAAAAACCCTGTTCCCTCCCTCCCCCCTGCTCACAAACTCACCCTCTCCCTCTTTTTGGCCCTGGCATTCCCTTACACTGAGATGTAGAACCTTCACAGGGACAAGGTCCTCTCCTCCCATTAATGACCGACTTGGCCATCCTCTGCTACATATGCTGCTGGAGCCATTAGTCCCACCATGTATACTCTTTGGTTGGTGGTTTAGTCCATGGCAGCTCTGATGGTACTAGGTAGTTCATATTGTCGTTTGTCCTAAGGGGCTGCAAACCCTTCAGCTCTTTGGGTTCTTTCTCTAGCTCCTTCATTGGGGACCCTGTACTCAGTCAAGTGGATGGCTGTGGGTCTCTACTGCTGTATTAGTCAGGTACTGTCAGAGCTTCTCATAAAAGAGCTATATCAGGCTCCTATCAGCCAGCACTTGCTGGCATCCACAATAGTGTTTGAATTTGATGATTGAATATGGGAAGGATTCCCAGGTGGAGCAGTCTCTGGATTGTCCTTCCTTCAGTCTCTGCTCCATAGTTTCTGCAACTCCTTCTATGAGTATTTTGCTCCCTCTTTTAAGAAGGAATGAAGTATCCACATTTTGGTCTCCCTTCTTCTTAAGTTTCTTGTGGTTTGTGGATTGTACTTTGTGCATTCCGATCTTCTGGGCTAATATCCACTTATCAGAGAATGCATACCATGTGTGTTCTTTTGTCATTAGGCTACTTCACTCAGAATGATATTCTCCAGATCCATCCATTTCGCTAAGAATTTCATAAATCCATTGTTTTTAATAGCTGAGTAGTACTCAATTGTGTAGATGTACTACATTTTCTGTATCTATTCCTCTGTTGAGGGACATCTGGGTTCTTTCCAGCTTCTGGCTATTACAAGTAAGGCTGCTATGAACATAGTGGAGCATGTGTCCTTATTAAATGTTGGAGCATCTTCTGGATATATGCCAAGGAGTGATATAGCTGAGTCTTCTGGTAGTACTATGGCCAATTTCCTGAGGAACTGCCAAACTGATTTCCAGAGTGGTTGTACCAGCTTTCAATCCCACCAACAATGAAGGAGTATTCCTCTTTCACCACAACCTCTCCAGCATCTGCTGTCACCTGAGATTTTTATCCTAGCCATTCTGATTGGTGTGAGGTAGAATATCAGAGTTGTTTTGATTTGCATTTCCCTGATGACTAAAGATGTTGAACATTTCTTTGGGTGCTTCTCAGCCATTCAGTATTCGTCAGTTGAGAATTCTTTGTTTAGCTCTGTACCCCATTTTTAAATAAGGTCATTTGGCTCTCTGGAGTCTAACTTCTTGGATATTAGCCCTCTGTCAGATATAGGATTGGTAAAGATCTTTTCAGAATTTGTTGGTTGCCGTTTTGCAGTATTGGCAGTGTCTTTTGTCTTACCAAAACTTTGCAATTTTATGAGGTCCCATTTGTCAATTTTTGATCTGAGAGCATAAGCTATTGGTGTTCTGTTCAGGAAATTTTCCAATGTGCCCATGTGCTTGAGGCTCTTCCCCACTTTCTTTTCTATTAGTTTCAGTGTATCTGGTTTTATGTAGAGGTCCTTGATCCACTTGGACTTGAGCTTTGTACAAGGAGATAGGAATGGATCGATTTGCATTCTTCTACATGCTAACCACCAGTTGAGCCAGCACCATTTGTTGAAAATGCTGTCTTTTTTCCACTTTATGGTTTTAGCTCCTTTGACAAAGATCTAGTGACCATAGGTGTGTGGCTTCATTTCTGGGTCTTCAATTCTATTCCATTGATCTACCTGCCTGTATCTATACCAATACAATCCAGTTTTTATCACAATTGCTCTGTAGTACAGCTTAAGGTCTGGGATTGTGATTCCACCAGAGGTTCTTTTATTGTTGAGAATAGTTTCTTTAAAATTTTACCATGTTCTTTCTACAAGTAATGTTCTAGGAGCAACCAATCAAAACTGTCTTTACTTTCTATGATAATGACAAAGTGAGTAAGCTATATCAATAAAATCTTAAATTTGATAGAAGACAACAAAATCTTTCAGTTTTACAAAAGGTAACCTGAAGATGAAAACTATCTTGATGCCTAGACTTCCTGTCTTTCCTAAAGTTTTTAGCATTAAGTCTTCCCAGGAACCATTATGCTAAGCTGTCTCAAAAAACTTTGCAGCTTGGCTTTTGGTCCAATAACTTGACCTTTTAATCTTTCAATTTCATTGCTGTTGTTTAATGTAGCCACCATAGTACTTCTTTTGTATTGTTGTATTTCTAAAATAGTTGATATATGATTTAGTATGGAGTTAACTATAAACATTAGAATTCATGTTTAATAAATACAAGTGCACAGGAGTTAGGAAGGATTAGGGCACTAAAAATATACTTTTAAAACACACTGAGAAAAATCTGATAGAAATTAAGAATAAAGCAAATACATGCTCATATTTGAAAATATTTACCTCTCAGCAATGCATATGGAAAGAAAAGGAATAAATCTACCTGTATATTATCCTAATTGATATCTAATACAAATGTTCTTCTCTATATTTTTTAAAATTTTAGCTTTCAAATTTTATTTTCAAATCTTTATTTGTTTTCCTTCCTTCTTGTTTTCTTTCTTCCTTTCATTTATTTTTAGTCCTAGGAATTGAGTACTGGACTTCATACATTCTAAGGAATTCTTCTATTATGAAGTCAGGTGCCCATTTCCTCAAAGCATCTGTTTATGTATTGTTCGGGTCTGTGAATTGCTGAAGAATAATACCTCTGACTCAAAGAGTATGTAAAAGTAAAGAGAGTTTTTTCCTGCATGCAGGCACCCAATTCCATTGGGATGGAAAGACTCTGACTGAATTTTCAGATTCAGTTCTAAAGCCAAAAAGAAGAACATTAGAGAAGGATAGGTGATCTTTATCTCAATGAGTGGGTTCTATCTCTGGAGTCTAGATGATGCTATTATTCAGACTAACTATTCTTGCTTCATGCCAAAGGAAGTTAGCTCTTGACTTCTTGGCTATAAGCTGGGCTAGCTGTCCTTTCATAAGCTAGGGAGGGTTACTTTTTGATATAAGCCTGTGGTTGTTCCAGTAACTGTCTTGACTAGTTCTGAGAAGTAGAAACTAATGACTTGTGTTCTAGACTTTTAGTTTGCAGCCTGTCATAGAGTCAGCCTGGCTCAGGCCATTTCACTTCTTTCAGTACATGTTTGTAAAGTCTTCACTGAATTTCCAAGGTAACTTTGGTGAGCTAAGTAGACTGTGATAAGTAGAAGTTGATTCTTTATAGAACTTAAGTATTTAGCAATGGTCTGAGTATTCCCATTAGAAATTAATGTCCAGTGTATCAGTATTGGGGGATGGGGCTTACTGGGAAGTGTTTAGGTAGTAAGTGCGGAGTTCTAGTGAATGAATTCATGCCACTATGAAAAGGGCTTTATGGGGTGACTTTGTATTCATGCCACTCCATTTTTCACCATGAGAGGGCATGGGGAGAAGCCATGGCCAGATGCTGGTGACGGTATCTTGAACTCAAGCTCCAGACTTAAAGGAATTTATAGTCCCTATAAATTACCCAGTGTGTGCATTCTAAAAGCAGTACAGCACATGATATGACTCTTCCTATTCTATTATCACATGCTTGCTTATTTATTTATTTATTTATTTATTTATTTGATAATGACAACTGTTCTAGCTCATGACCTGAGATATCAAAGCAAGAAAAAATGTGTTCTTAAATGCTGAATTATTTTTTTTTTAAAAAAAAAACCTCTCACAAAGATACCAATTTAAAAATTAATGAGGCATTTACCAAAGGCCAGGCCAATAGCAAACATTAAATAGTTGGCAGTTCTTGCTAGTACTAAACAGCATGTGATTCTTTCAATTATTTTGAAGCTGATTTCTTTTATTCTTGTATTTGAAGAGAGGTGTTTGGAGTATTCAGATCAGTCACTGATCTCCAAATGCTTCAGCTATATAATATTTCTACAGAGATAGAAGTTTTGACATACCCACTCATTAAAGGGTAAGAGAGATGGAACAGGGGTCAGAGATTGGTCCTTCAGCAGTAAGGCAGTCCCTGTCTTTTGAAACTCTCTTTTAAATACCATGAAGCTGACTTTCCATTGCAGTTCTACAGAGACTGTATGAAAGAAAACGTTCCCCGACAGCACCATAGTGTCAAACAGCTGAATCCTGTAGCAGACATTAACAAGCTGGGACTTTGCAATGTCTCATCTTTCAGGTTGATTCAAGAACTGGGCTATAACAGCAGTTGAGCCCCATAAAACCAGTGATATTCAGTCTTCATGCAGTCCTTTTCTCCCCGTGTGTGCTTTTGCTGAAGACTGATCACAGGTTTTATTGTGTGGGCTTGTAAAATGCAAAATGATTAAAGGTACATCTATTTTTAATCACATCGCTGTGGTTCCTTTAGTCAACAACAGCAGAGTCCTGGCAGTTACCCATAAGCTTATATAAAAGGTCAAGTTTAGCCATCAGCACTGAAAATCATCTTAAAGGGCAAGATCACTGCATTGTAATGAGTGTGGGCAGCACCTTCAGGCTGCCAGAGGGCTGAAGAACTTCTGCTCTTTCAGAAAGTTCTGTTTCCCTTCCCTTGCCCAGCATGAGGCTCACTAAACAGACCCATTTCCATATCATGACAGGGGATGAAAAGAAATGTCCTCTCAGGATTCTCAGCTGGTAGTCATTCACTTAAAGTCTCTCCCACTTTGTTTCCCTTTTTCTATTTCCCTGACATTCCTGGACACTGCTTAATTTTGACTCCACTTTGATTCACTCTGACTGCTGCCACAGTCTCTATCTTTCCATTCTGACACTCAATTCTTCTCATCTCTCCTATGTCACATCACATGCTTACCAGTTCTGTATTTCAATTTGGAATTTCAATGTGACAGAAAAATGAGCTCAACAAAACTGTCCTGGGTGGAGAGAGAGAGATCGAAGTAAACTTGTGATATATGTGCTCTGAATAACTTACACCATCTCTTCAGACAGCTAAATAACAGTTTCACTGAGCAAGTAAGCATCATCCCAAGCAAGCAGCCTCAAGTAACCAAAGAACACACACACACACACACACACACACACACAGCATCTTGTTCCACATGTGAGTATCTTTGTGTGTATGTGTGCATAAACAGCATCCAAAGACAGAGTTATTTAGAATTGAAGAAGATTCGACTTTTCATATAAAAAGAACACTTTTATTCCACCTCTTCTAGGATAGTCTAAAGGTACCTATAGGATGGTTACCAAAAGTAAGCCTGGGCTATACAATCAGAGCACAATGAGAATTCTTTAGACACAAACCATTCAAATATTTAGAAATGAAGTCACATAAAGTCTCAGTCTTACTAGTAAGATTGCATAAAACACAACATAGCACAAGAAGGAAGTTAGGAGTTAAAAATTAAATATGAGGTGCAGATACAAGAGGGGTGGAGGTAAAGGAGGCCAAATTTTGATGTTAAAATTCAGACTGATATATTAAGTATGATACTCTAAGTAATTCTTCTAATGACTATAAAGGCTAAGTGTCTTCCTCCTTTTATCTATTGATTTTGTTTTGTTTTTTTTTCTTTTTAATTTTTTTATTATTGTGTTATCAAACTCTGATATGATGGAGGATTGATGGAGGATAAATCAAAAGTGGAAAAGAATGTTTTTATAATATTAAATTCATATGGAATGCATACAAAACTCAACTAAATAAGATTCCAGAGCTTGCTATATTAAGAGAGTCAGAACCCATCACTTGCTTGACAGATAGTCAAAGACAGACAGGCAACTGTGAAAATACTGTGCAGAATAAAACATCTCATTGGAAGCTGCTGGTCAGGGCAGGCTGTGAGCAAGCATGGCTTTGGGGTGCATGTTGAATCTACTCTGATCCTAAGTGAGAAACAGGCCAAAATTCTGTTTTTATGCAGTTTTTACATGATCTGATTACATGTGCAGTCTCTTACCCCTGTGGTTTCATTTATTTTAAAAAAGATAATTACATGAACATCCCCAAGTGGATCTCAGATTGGCTTCAGTGTTTTGAAAAAACATGGGTTTAGTGGGTAACCGTGAAAATGATTGAAGTAGTTCTTTTTAAATTTACTATTTTTTTAATCCCACAGAACAAAAATAATGTGCACAGTGCTAGTTTTTGCAAAGAGAAGGGGAAAATGGTGTCTAAATCTCAGAAGACATTTTCACAGAAGAAGGAGGCCACAAGTTACACAGATGAAAAACTCCTCAAATATGTTAAGCATAATAACAGAAAAGAGCAGATAGTAAAGTGGCAATTGCCAGTGTGCAAAGCAAACCAATGCATAATTCCCTCTGGAATGGCAGAGGAGGAGGAGTAGGAGCGGGAAAAGGAGGAGGAGTAGGAGGGGGAAAAGGAGGAGGAGAAGAAGAAGGAAGAGAAGGAGGAGAAGGAAAAAGAGGAGGAGGAGAAGGAGGAGGAGGACGAGAAGGAGGAGGAGGAGGAGGAGGAGGAGGAGGAGGAGGAGGAAGAAAATGAGGTAAAGGAGGAGATGAAGAAGAAGAGAAGGGGAAGAACTAGGGCAAGACTAAGGAGGAAGAACAGGAGATGAGAGGGAGAGGGAGTGGGAAAGGAAGAAGAGGAAAAGCAGAAGGGTGAAGATGAGGAACAGGAGGAAGAAGAAGAGGAAGAGAGGGGAAAAAAGAGAACTTTCCTCCAATATGATCTACAGTCTCTTCTGGTTTCCTTGGTCATCCTGAAGCCTTGGCATGTTTGCTGAAAGGCCATGGTGTGATGCCTAATGGCAGCTGGGTGCATCTTGGCTCCCAGTATCATTCTGAAGAGCACTTGAAACAAGGCAAGTAAAGTAGCATCTCACGATGGTCTGCCCTCCTCTTCATCTTTCTTAAAGCAATCAGATATTTTTGTGTTCTATCCTTCCTGTGCATAACATTGAGGAGGTAGTCTCACAGTGAAGTGCTGAAACATAATATAAATGGAGTACAAAGTAATGTACAGAATGGAACCTGAGGTTTTTCAACCTCTGCTTTTCTGACCTTACGAACTTGAATATTATTGTAGAAAAATATGTGTTTTAAATGTTTAAAAGCATCCTGATGCCACACACACTTTGCGTGACGGTGGTATTTGAGGCGTAAACTTCAAGGAAAGTCAGTCTCCTGCCTCCGCATTGTTGCTTGGCACCCCAAACTCAGAGGTAGCCCAGATATGTCCTCGTACTTGTGTGCTAGTGGCCCACCAAGATATCATTTCTTAACAGCTAGAAAAAAGAAAATTCGGACCTTGCTCTCTGACCTTCACCAGTGTTCCAAGGTCCTAGTCAAACCCCGGCTTGGAATGTTAAGCCATTCTAACTAATTGCCTCCAGCATTGTGGGTAGGGCATTAAACCCTGGCTTAGAATGTTAAGCCATTCTAACTAATTGCCTCCAGCATTGTGGGTAGGGCACTGAAGTTCACAGAATGAGAGACTTATCCCAGGACAAGGTCAAGTAAAATCCTCATTCTCAGTCATGTACTACAGCTGAACCACTCCTAAGAATTAGCAAGAGACTGTCTCTACTTCCCCAAAAGATTAGCATAGTGGGCGTTTTTACCTAGGATGGGCGGGACCTTAACCAGAGAGTGTGTGAGAGACAGTCTACAGCATTGAGCATTCTAGATTGAGCATTCAGCAGCAGGCAGTCTGCATTCAGCATTCGGACTCGCTCGCACTCAGACTAGAACCAGAGCTTAGGTGGACTAGGACTTAGATTCATGAAGCCCGTAGCCCCCCGGGCCCAGAGCGCTTGGGCCCAGGGGGTGCAGCACCAGTCAAGATTCAAGAGATTGAGCATTCGAGATTCGAGCATTCAACATTGAAGATTTGAGCATTCAGCACTGAGGACTCTATCGCACCGGCAGCCTCCCAGGACTCTGGCAGAGACCATGCAGCCCGAACATACTCGGAGCCCGGGGGTGCTGCACTAGTCCAGAGGAGATGGCTGATATTTTAGATGTACCTCGTGTTTTAGATGGCCTCAGAGGTACCTTAACTACTGAGCTGCCAGATTTTTCATTTCTCTTTTGCAACGATTGTAAAAGCCTCATGTCATTTTTGAGAAATACACTCAGACCTTACACCACTCGTGTTGAGTCTGTCAAAGCTGAATCCCATGCACACCTGGCCAGAACCCATCATCCCGTGGAACAAGGGACCCCCGCAAGAAACCCCAGTCCGTGGCATCCTGACTGTTGACTTGTTGCCAACACCACTCTCCTATAGTAGAACAACCAAAAATACATTCAGGGACTACGATTGCCTTTTAGTGCAAAACTGACCCCTTGTTGAGGGCCATTGAAAAGCAGACTACTCTACTGGCTAATTTCAGACTTGGAAATACTCCTGGGGTTCCCTGGAGTGACCATGAATAAATTGGAACAGGGAGCTCTGTGGAGTATGTATGTCCCATAAAGTTCTGACAACCTATCAGTTTGGAAATTGTTTTGGCTTAGTAAAGGAACAACTCAAATGTGTCATATTGCGGGCTGCAAATATACAAAAGTTAGCCTATAAAATAAGGTTCACCTTTATTCTCATATCCAAAGGAGCTCAGAGAAAATTACGAAGCAGAGACTGATAAAAATAATTAAACAAAACAGGTAATATGCAATCACTGAACACATTTAAAGAAAAGTTCAATGGTCTCTTGATGGGAAGCTATGATCATAAATCATGCATCTGGAAGGATGACCCATGACTTTAAGGTATATTAATATAGTATACTAGATATAACAATACAAAATTAGAATGGAATAGGATAGGGACTCATTTACCTCACATGTAAATAACGTAAAATGAATTAACATTACCTATATTTAAAATGTGTTCTCTATCCTTGGTTGACCTGGCCTGCGGGTCACGTTATTTGGGGGAACGAGGAGGGTCACAACCTGTGAATAAAGAATGGGTGAGAGAGAGACGACAGGACTCAAGGAAGCATTGCTTGTCAAGAGCCGTTTACTTAGTGCAGCCGATCATATTTAAGGCAAAAATCTGGGAGGGGGAGAGGAAGGAGGGAGATGGAAGTTTACAAGATCTTCTGGGGTTGAGCTCCGGTGTGACAGGTAGGGAGCGGGTGGATGACAGGTGGGGAGGGGGTGGATTTCCATGAATGTTTTTTTCCCAGGGCCAAGCCGGATCCTTGTGATTGTCAGGCAGGATGTTAATCTCAGGGTTCACATCCTT
>NW_022196897.1:81269862-81270482 GCF_008632895.1 Mastomys coucha | reverse complement strand
TCTCCGGTATAATCATTATCCACGAGGGATGGGAAGATGGTAATACCTTGAAGGGTTGTGGAGGCTCGACCCAAAACAACATAATAGGTTTTAGGGGGTGGGGGCCCAAAGTCCCAGTAGGGATGGCCAGGACACCCTGATCAGGGGTTAGTATTGTATAGGTGGAGGCACAGAGGTCCAGTCCTGCACTTCCGGGGGAGGCACGACAAAGGTCTGTGGTGGCAGGGATTGATTTGGGAGTAGCATCTGGTTGGGTTGTGGCTGGCTGGCCCCCCGAGGCTGGCAGGAAATTGATAGGTTGAGGGACATGGGGCTGGCCCCTCCCTGTTTCCCGAGTGAGGCGGGAGTGGCCCAAGATATCTGTCTTGGAGTGGCAGGCAGGTGTTGGCCCAGTGTCTACCGCAGCAGGAGTGGGGACAGACACTAGTGGAAGGTCTTTGTGTGTGGACCGCAGAGGTGCAGAGGAAGAAGGAAGGCCAGAAGGGGTAGAAGGAGCAGAGGCTGGGACAGATAGGCGTGTCTAGAACCAAGTGACAGGCGGTTGAGGAAGATGAGGACTAGAGGCAGGAGCGGGCTCTCTAGTAGTCTGAGAACGAGTGACAGGAAAAGTCAAGTGGACT
>NW_022196897.1:81194212-81269769 GCF_008632895.1 Mastomys coucha | reverse complement strand
CGCTGTGAGAGACAGGGATGAGCTTTAGAGGAGGAAGAGCAGAGAGTTGAAAGGTGAGAAAAGCGTTCTTGGGGTTGAAGAATCTTGGTCAGTTCCTGGATTGGGGAGATGAGGCGAGTCTTCATGTCTAAGAAAGAAGGTGGAAGGGCAGAGGCGATGTCAGGAGGCAGGGGAGGGGCAGAGGACAGGGTTAGGGGAGGCCAATCTTCAGAATGATAATGGGCCGCTTTCTCCTCAAGGACCGCAGCATCGCCAGGGTTGACCAGTTCGGGAATTGCGAGGAAGGCAGCGGGGGCAGAGGGAGAAGAGGTGGGTTTTATGGGCACAGACGATTGGCAGAAGACTGGAGCGCAGAGAGGTTTAGAAAGGGTCCTCATAGGGAGGAGGATGATGACAAGGGGAAGGAACCGGAGGGACCTGTGAGGCGAGAGGTGGATAGAGGGGAGCAGCGGGAGCGGCAGCAGGCAAGGACGGAATCTGACAGTCCTCCTGTGGCATATAAATAAGAGTAAAGGAAATAGAGGCCTGAGATGGAGAGCAAGAGGGCGGACGAGAAGGGGGACGGGATCCAGGCCAGGACTGTGAGAGACAGAGTTCTGCAACTGAGAGGAGCTGACGTTTCCCCTAATCGGAATCAGCGCCCTCAAGAATGTCTCGGATGAGACCCCAAAATGTAAAGATCGTTGCCGTGACTGCTTTGTCTCCTTCAAGTTTTATTTTTTCATTAAGTTCACGACCAACCTTCTGCCATTTCTTGGGGTGGATAACTGGCCCGTCAATCATAAACCAAGGGCATGTCTCATCAATAAAGATAAAAAATCTTACCAAGTCCTTTTTCTTTACCCTTATGCCCCTCTCTCTGAGAGCTTCTTTTAAGTCCTTTATAAAGCGGACTTCTTTAGACATGGAATGGCCCATTCTTGAGATGTCTAAGACGGATGGCTTACCTAATGACTTGAGCAACCGGGCGAGCAGCGTCAGTCATGAACCTGGATTCGATCGCAATCTTAATCTGTCCGGGAGGTGACCCGTGCCTCGAGCCCCACATCGGGCGCCACCTGACCTGGCCTGCGGGTCACATTATTCGGGGGAACGAGGAGGGTCACAACCTGTGAAAAAAGAATGGGCGAGAGAGAGACGACAGGACTCAAGGAAGCATTGATTGTCAAGAGCCGTTTACTTAGTGCAGCCGATCATATTTAAGGCAAAAATCTGGGAGGGGGAGAGGAAGGAGGGAGATGGAAGTTTACAAGATCTTCTGGGGTTGAGCTCCGGTGTGACAGGTGGGGAGCGGGTGGATGACAGGTGGGGAGGGGGTGGATTTCCGTGAATGTTCTTTTCCCAGGGCCAAGCCGGATCCTTGTGATTGTCAGGCAGGATGTTAATCTCCGGTTCTCAATTAGCTGGGGCAGGATATTTATCTCAGGGCTCTCATGGTTCCTAACACTCGGTAAATATAGCTATGAACTTTTAGAAAATTCCAAGTATTTAAGCTTATCTGACTTCATTGGGTTCCTCTGTACCAGGTCCTTCTCTATCATCATACCTATTTGATAGATGAGAGACATGCATAAAGACTTTGCGCAGTTTGTTGAGGACCATGTGACACCTAAGTAGTAAGACCAAAATCTCCTTTTCTGTGATTTCAAAGACCAGAATTCTACCTGCTGGACTCACTGTGACCCAGCAAAGAGAAAGGAGGAACAGATTATTTTTAATGCTTTATCTTTTTCCTGTCTTTCATGTACAACCTTGTAGATGTTAATCTGACTACCTTGTTAACATTTGAATCATGCAAACCAAAAGGCAATGATAAAAATAATTAAATATATAAAATGATGGCCAAAATAACAGATATGCAAGTAACATTATATCTACATATATTCATGCAATAACAACTAGTGAAAAAGAACAAAGGGCATGAAGTTGAAGGAAATACAGGAGAATATTGGAGGGCTTGGATGAAGGAAAGGGAAAGCATGTTGTAATTTCAGAAAATGAAAGAAAAAGAAGAAAAATAATTATTTGCTTTACTTTCCCTGAGAAGAGTGTTTCTGGAGAGAAAGAGCATCATCAAGCATCCATTCATACCTAGGAATGAGGACTGTGCCCTTGGCATGGTACATTCCAACTATTTCTACAGTTGGAAACCATGATCTGATTTTACAGATGCAAGCCAGATGCCCTGATCCATATATTGTCCCAAAACATGAGCTTTAATCAGCCTAAGGAATTAGTTAACATTTATATGTATATCAAAATGTGCTGATTTATCTTACTCTACTGAAATTATCTCATGATAGGGAAGGATCCAGTTCCTTCTTGACTGTGTACAGTGATTAGGGTAGGGAAGATGTGTGAGGCATGTGAAGATCAAAGGAATAAATTTACATGAGTGAGAGATAAAGGGATTTAAAATATAAAAGTCCAGAATAATAAAAAGAAATGAAGTTCATTAAAGGTAGCATTAAGTGCTGGAGATTGTTTCAAAAATGCTACAAAATGATAATTGAGACTTTGTGTCTAAATAAATAGAGTCATCAGCAGTTAAATACTTGTCCACGATTGGATTGTATAGCTTGTGCACAAGGATATGAATCAAGACCGTCTGACTGCACATATGTACTCCCAAGGCAGGATGTACCCATTACATCCACCCTCTATTTGAACAGATCTCTCTTCTTCACAAAGCAATAAATATTAACTATATAGAGATGTCAGGACTCCCTGGTTTCATTCCATTTCCCCTTCCACCCACTCCTTTTTCATTTTGTTATTGCTGTTAATCATTAAAAGCTAATTTGGATGCCCTAGTGACTCATAGAACCGTCTAATGAATGCAGTAAAAGTGAGAGAGCCATTCATATCCCAGGCTGCTCTCAGACCTTACAATCTGGTTGATTTGGGCAGATGTGTTTAGCTTGTTAGGAATTGGCTTTGAATGTCTTCAGCCTGACAACAGCTGAGCAGATGGACAAGTTCTCTGAGAGCCTGAGAACTTTCCCACAAAAGTAAGGCAGCTGCAATACTCTAATGAGGATCAAAGGTAGTGCAATTTGCTGCTTAAGGATCCAGGCACTCAGTGCTCACTCATGATGGGAGAGAAGCTTTCCAATCTAGGAGCCTACATGCTGCACAGCTGACCGCCCGTGGGTAGAAGTTCTGCCAGTTGGGAAGATAGGCTTTTAGTGACATGTTCTTGCTTGCCACAAAGATATCAGTTAGCACTCCAGTTATAAGTTGTCTCTTAGGGTTTTCTCTTATATACAAACTCTAAAACCCAAGATCTGTGAGACTGTGGAGTAGAACTCTTGTCTCTTCATCTGTAAGTAGAATCAACTTATGATTTAACTTGATCTGTTGTGGGAATTAAACTACTTTGATTAAACAGCAGAATCATTGGCTTAATGGTAAGCATGTAGAATCCTGAAAAATATGAGCCAATCACTTTCCTTGCTCAGTGTGAGCTGCAAAGTCTAAGATCAGACAGAATTGTATCTAGTGTATTCCAATCTGATGTTTTCCAATGATCTGTCTTCATGTTCCAACATCATTAGTTACAGACATTTTACACAGAAGCCAATTTAGGGCAAAAGTCTCACATCAGCATGTGGGAAGTCAGTTCATGCCTAGTCCATGAAAATGCATGAAAGCTTAGGAAACAGGAATCTTTGTTAAGGCAAGCATTACTCAGTCAATAGGCACGAGCGTTAAATAGCAACAATAAGAATTCATTGTTTCACAGTTGAAATGGAAGATTTTTTTAGAGCAATGTTTCAGGCTTCAGTGTGTTACTGTTAGAGCTACTGCTCTCTTAGGTTTATCTGCTGAAAAGGGTAGAGAAGGGCAATAAATACATGATCACAAACAATAAACACATGCAAACAGACACACACAGTGTGTGATAAGGGACTCTTATGTTGAGGACTAGGGAAGAGAAGGATTGGAATCATGTTGTGTTAGCCATGTAGTTAGGAAAGACCTCTTTGATTTTCCCACATAGATTTGGGGCATTCAGAAATGAATACCTGGGACATTATAAAGACAAAAAATTGATTTGTTTGCCTAAGGCAATGAGCTTCATCTAGAGAAGTTCTCTTAAAAAAATCACTAAAATTTGACAGTTTCTCACTTGCATATAAAGCATTGTGTCCATTTCTCCTTTCTATTACCTTTGATAGCCCTCTCCTATTGCCTCCCATCTACTCCTCAACTTCTCTCTGTCTCTCTCTGTGTCTCCTCTCTGTCTCTCTCTCTCTGTCTCTCTGTCTCTGTCTCTCTGTCTCTGTCTCTGTCTCTCTCTCTCTCTCTCTCTCTCTCTCTCTCTCTCTCTGTGTGTGTGTGTATGTGTGTGTGTGTGTTGAGGTCTTGTGCAGATGTGCCTAGCTGCTGTGTGTTTAAGCCATGTCACATGCAGTGACAGTATTTTATAGTACTCTTTCTCATCCTCCAGCATCTGTTGTCTTTCAAGTGTCTCTTGCACAATGCTTCCTGGGTCCTCAAAGTGGGAGAAATAGCTGTCCCAATCTCTTGCTCACAGCACTATGATGAGTCATGAGTCTGCTCTGACACTCATCACTGCTAAAAATAAAGGCTTTTCTGACTAAGGTTGAGAGTTTTATCAATCTATGGGTACAAATATAAATATTTAAATTTGTATTTAATATATTTAAATTAGATAAACTACTTAAATATAAGTATAAATGTTTAAAAGAAAGTCAGCTTATACACCCATTCAGCAACATCTATTGTAGACCCCTTCCATAGAATTCATGACCTTTTTAGCCCTATAGCTAAGTTTGGTTTTTAACCAAGTTTATAGTATCAGGCATAGATTTCCTCCCATGGAGCAGATATCAAGATCCAATAAGTAAATATTTCATTGCTTTGGAATAGTTATTTTCCTCTTATAACTGATTGCACAAATACATTGGCTTGAATATTGGCTTAGATCATTGATAACTATTTTATTTGAAGCTGTTCTTTCTGGCAGAGGGCTAAGGTAGTGCTGAGCATTGTCTGACAAAAATCAGGAATCATTGATGTGTGTGTGTGTGTGTGTGTGTGTGTGTGTGTGTGTACTTGTGTGTAAAGCCTCAATTCTCTCTTTCCATACAAAGTTATAAAGATTCGATTCTAAAAAGCTGCACTGCAATAATTTATTTTAAAGCACCACCATTTCATGGAGTTTCTAACTATTTATCAAAAGAGCTATTTTTCTTATGTTTATGTGTTTGTGAGAGAATATGCCATGTGTGTGCAGGTACTCCTGGATGCCACAAGACAGTATTAAAATCCCTGGAACTGGAGTTAATTGTGGTTGGTAGCCCCCAGTTGTGGTTGATAGCACAATGGGTGCTAGAAACTGAACTCTGGTCTTCAGGAATAGGAGAAAGTGTTCTTAACCGCTCAGCAAACTCTCCAGCCCTATCATCTGGCTGGTTTTTATACAGACAACTTCTGAGCCATAAATTTCAGAGAATATTGTAGGACACACAAATTGGCATAATCATAAAAAAATAGAAAATTCAATCACTTACCTTTGCTTATTTGTAAAAGTAACTTTTATTCATCTCAGAAGCTTTCTGCTGAATAATCCCACCCTTTCTAGTTCTCTTTGAACTCTGGCTAACTTATTCAATTCAGCTGTTCTGACCCAAACTCCTCTCTAATCCTAACTGAGTTAAACTGCTCTCAGGTTCTAATTGAATTGCACTGCTTCACCTTAAAAAATGACAGTATTTTCTAATCTTCTGGCTCCTTCTTATTCTCTGGCTTCAACTCTGGCTTATTCTCTGATGACATGCACTGAACTGCATTGATTCACCACTATGAACAAACTCAATTCTACCACAATGCACTCACTGCACTGACTCCCAACTAACTACACTGAACTCAACTAAACTGACTGAACTTTATTTTCCTTCATCTACTCCTAAATGCCTTTTCCACTGAGAGTTTGGTATATCTTATCCCTACAAACAGAATCCCTACTCATTCTGTCAAATCTTTCTCTGATTCATTACTTTGTCTTCCCCTCAATTATACATCATTGCTTGGTATTAAAGGTATGTACTCAAGGACTCCATCCAGAGAGGCATGTCTGCATTCCAGGCAGATCACACAGACCTAGACATGTGATTAGAATTTGAATGTGGTCAGAGCAGCCATGTTGCTCAATTAAAATTACTCTACATCTCACTTAAATGCTTTCTAGAATTATCCAACTTTATACAACAAAAGTAGTATAAAAATATTGAAAATTGTAACAAAGACCCCCACATGCTTACCATTTGCCAGTAAATTGTCAGTATCATCTCACTGTACACAGCTTGGTTTGTCTTTTGATAGGGTGAATGACTTTGAGATTTGCTTAAACATAGAGATGAGAGAATTGACTTTGTATCAGTTTTAATCTAGGGTTTCATGAAGACTTGAAATCGTCTATTCATTCTCCTACACTTTTGCAATCACCATGACAACACCTGGAGAGACCTGTGAGGAAATGAGAGATACATGGACAGCATAAAACATTCAATCCAGGACATACATATGAATACCTATACACTTTTGTTATATATTATTGAGAACATGCATCTTGTCATTGTATATCAAAAGCTTACTGATGAGCATACTCTTTCAAATCCTCCCTGAAAACAGAAAGTTTTGTACAGTAAAACTTTTCCTTCAACCTACAGAAAAATTTTTGATCTGCTTGGTTTTCTCTCTGCAGACACAAACACCTTATTAGCCAATCCTAATTGTCAGGTTTCTGGCTCTCTACAATTTACAATATATTTTATTATACATGGCTTATGCCCAATCAGTTATTACTTTTTTCATGTTTTAGAAAAACTAAATTCATCTCTTCCTATTGTACTATGGGAACATAGTTGAATGGAACACAACAGGCATAACAACTAGAATATGAAGTAATTTTTCAACACTGGCTGAAGCTTGCTGTAATCAAACTCCTTGAATCACATACAATACTCACTTCAGAAACACCTTTTGTATTCACAAGTGTTTCATGCTGGATATTCAGATGGTCAACTGAGCTTTACATTGCACTAATAAAGAAGAAATGGGAATAATTGTATATTTAAAAATAATTTATCCTCAAAATTATTTCAAAAGTTATATAAGTCTAATCTTTCCCATACTAGTTTAATACAGACTTGGGGGGGAAGAGTACTGGAGATCTGGTAACTAAATTCATTCCAAAGTGGGAGTTTAGGAATGCTGCTTCCCCTGTAGCCCCTGAACCTTGAGTCTCTATGCTATTGCAGGTATCAATTCCAAGCTTCATCTCACTCACCATGCAATCTTACCCTAGGTTAGTATATGTTATTTTGGTATTTTTGTGATAAACTTTCGGGCAAAATCCCTTAGGAGGAAGAATGATTAATTTGTTTGATAGTTCTAGAAGGTTCAACCCATGTTCATTTAGCCTCATGTGCTTAAGCAAATCCCTGGTGGTAAAATCATGTGGTTACAGATACCTATTCCCATCACAGCAGAGAGGGAGTATAGGGAAGTTGAATAGGAATACCCTGCATCATATGTGTTTATTGTATCTGAGTTCATAGACCATGGACAATATCAGTCATATTCGGGGGGGGGTCTTCTCTCCTTTCTTAATCATGTGAATTACCCTCACAGACATATGCAAATGTGTGCTTCATTCTCAGTAACTCACAATCTAGGCAAGTCAACCATAAATACTAGCCATCACAAGTGATAACATATCATCAGCCAAACAAGGCCCACATATTTATTTTACATTCCAGGACCTCATTTGCAACAGTTTTGCTGGGATTACTAAAACTCTCCAACTCAAGAAACCCTAAGGTTTCTTGAGAAACCTTAACCAGAACAGAACATCTGCTATTCCATCTTAAGAGACTGGAAAATGATAAAAGGACAGCACAGGTAAGTTTTCAGAAAACAGAAAAATAAATATGAGATTGTCAAGTATTACTGCAAGCATCTAGGGCACAAGGCAGTAAAAACCCATCCAATATGTATATTTTTAGAATACTAGGCATTATCTAAATTGGGAGTTTTATGAAAATAAAATTTGGGACTTTATACTGCAGTCAGATTATATTGGGCAAATAATTGTATCATGTCACACACTAACATAGATTATTAATAAAAACAGAATGGAATAAGAAAAACTGTGGCTAGTAAGAAATGAGGAAATTCTGTTTTTAGAAGAGCATGTGGAGATATGAGACAACAACCAAGGGTGTCTTGAAGTAGGATATAAGTGTGCTGAGCATATTGAACAAAACATTTCTAGGTTAAGAGAGAAAAAAGGCCCAAGCCCCAAACAATTTGTATAGGCTACACGAACAGGGTACAGACAGCTGTGCCAGAGTAGATGAAGCAAGAGCCAATGAATATAGGACATGAAGGAAAACAGTGGTTGTAAGTCACATCAAGAATGATCTTACAGTCCGCATATGAAACTTCATTCATGGCTTAAAGAGAACTAAAAAGAAACACTTGCAAGCTCGAGCTGAGGCAGCAGCAATTAAATTCAGCTGCTTGTCAAAGGAAACTCACATTTTATTTCAAACCTCAAGACTACTCAAAAACTATCAACATCACCACATGCGCAAAGTCCATTATTCAACAGAAAATAACAAAACAAGCAATGAAGCAGGAAAACACAATTGTTCTAGTTTCATTTCAATTTCTGTGATAAAATATCCTGACAAAAAGCCATTTAGGCGAGAAGGGGTTTATTAGGTTTACAATTGCAGTTTACAGTCCATCATTGTGGGATAGTCTCATGGCAGCAACCTGAGATAGCTAACCAGTCTATATCCACAGTTGATTATAGAGACATGAACACATGTATGCTCACTACTAGCTTCGTTACTTATGATGATTTAAATCTCTCCACTTTTAAGCCGTACCATCCTAGGGAATCAGGCTGTACCATTAATACAATGGTCAGATGTGCCCACCATACAACTCAAAGTACTTATCCAATGAGACTCTCTTCACACGTGATTCCAAATTGTGTTAAGTTGGCTACCAAAGCTAAAGATCACAATAGCCAATAAACATAAAGTCATCTAAATAGCATTAGGCCATCAGAAAATGTAAATTATGGAAGTAGCTGGCAAGAGTTTTAAAAGAGCTAATGAAAACATGTTCTAGAATTCTAAATTAATGTGAGGGGATGGTGACACTACTGTAAACCCTTAAGTCAAGATCCTCAGAGGATCAAAAGTCCAGGAGCACCCTAGGCTACACAAGATAACCCTCTCTCAAACAAACAAACAAACAAACGAAAACAAAATTAAGCAACATTAAGATATGTACTTTAGCAAATATAGAACTCAAACTCAGAAATAAAACAGAAGTAACTAAACAATATTGTCTTAATTTTTGTTGCTGTGATAAAACAGCATGGCCAAGAGTGACTTATGAGACAGAGTTTATTTTGGCTATGGTTGAAGAACAAGAGCTCACAGAGACAGAGAAGGCATGGCAGCAGGTCACTGGAACAGAAAGCTGAGATATTACATCACCATGGCACACATAGGAAGCAGAGAAAGTTAACTGGTAGAAGAGTGAAGCTTTAAGCTTTCAAAGTCCACCCTGTCCATCCTTCCTCCAAGAAACTCCACTTTCTAAAGGTTCCATAATCTCCCCCAAACAGCACCACACTCTGGACCAAGTCTTCAGATATTTAACCCTGTGGACCTCACTTCTCACTCAGTTCACTCTCCAGACTTTAATAGTATATTCAGTTCTATGAGTGAAAAGGTTAGCAACCCAACAAACAATAGAGATATATTCAAACTAGAGGATACCATAGATATCTTCAAAAGGGGGGATGACTCTCAGTGAACATTGTAAAAATATCTGAACTATGAACTGTGAGAAGTAGACAAGAAAAAACAAGAAGGCTTTAAGTTGATTGAAAGAAGAGTACAGAAATTTAACACCCCTGATATGACTTACAAAGCTGTAGGAAACCCAGCAAGCCCCAATCTAGTTAAATATTCTGAAGAAAACGACACAAAACATAGTCAATTTTCCCAAGTGCTTTGAATCTCTTTGGACCCTTGATTTATTCCAGAAAATTCATATGTACAATATGATTAAAACATTGTGAATTGAGACTGAAGGAATAGCATGAGCTAGAAGTGCAGCATATGAGTGTCTATGTGTAAAGAGTATACGATATAAATAAGTGTACTTATGTGTGTGTGTACATATATGTCACAAGCTTCACAGGCAAATCAGACTGACACAACTGAGTAACAAAAGTAAACAACATTAATGTAGAAAATGAAATGTTGTGCTCAGGGATGGAGCTATTATTACTTTGGGAAACTCAGGAAAGTACAATCTACAAACACACATTCATGATTCACCACAGTCAGACTAAGATACTGCTTCAGTTTTATTAAAATTGAAGACATATAGAGAAAACAAGGATAAAGTATGGAAAGACAATGACAGTAGACTCTCATTGAGAACTATGTAATCCAGAAAACAAAGAGGTACTACAAGTGAAGAAGAGAAAGAAGATAAAAACAAAAACAAAAGCAAAAATGCTGAGAACATATTTCTTTCATTGTTGTTGTTTGCTTTCCACTTTATTTATTTTAATTTTTATTGGTCATTATATTTATTTACATTTCAAATGTTATCCCCCTGCCCTGTTTCCCCTCTGAAAACCCCCTATCCCAACCCCTTCCCCTCTGCTTCTATGAGGGTGCTCCCCCACCCACCAACCCACTCCCACCTCACCACCCTAGCATTCTCCTACACTGAGGCATCAAGTCTTCACAGGACCAAGGGCCTCCCCTCTCATTGATGCCAGACAATGCCATCTTCTGCTACATATGCAACTGGAGCCATGTGTCCCTCCATGTGTACTCTTTTGTTAGTGGTTTAGTCCTTGGGAGCTCTAGGGGGTCTGGGTTGGTTGTTATTGTTGTTCTTCCTATAGGGTTGCAAAAATCCTTTGTCTCCTTCCATCCTTTCCCCTAACTTCTCCATAGGGATCTTCATGCTCAGTCCAATGATTGGCTGCAAGCATCCTCATCTGTATTGGTCAGACTCTGGCAAAGCCTCTAGAGAGACAGCTATATCAGGTTCCTATCAGCAAGCACTTCTTGGCATCAACAATAGTGTCTGTGTTTGCTGTCTGAATAAGAGATAGATCCCCAGGAGGGGGGGCAGTCTCTGGATGGCCTTTCCTTCACACTCTGCTCCACTATTTGCCCCTTTATTTCCTTTAGACAAGAACAATTCTGGGTTACTATTTTTGAGATGGATGGGAGGCCCCAACCCTCAATGGAGAGCTATGCCTAACCTCTGGATATGGTCTCTACAGGTTCTATATCCCCTTTGTTGGGTATTTCAGCTAATGTCTTCCCCATTGGGTTCTGGGAGTTTCTTGCTTTCCAGGCATCTGAAACTGGGGGTAGCTACCAGAAAGTTCCAGATAACATATTTCTTTTTAAATTTATTTATTTATTCACTTTACAACCTAACATCAGCCCTTCCACTCCTCCCAGTACTCTCTCATGCAAAGTCCTCTTCTCATTCCACCCTTCCCTCCTCATTTGGGAAATGGAAGCTCTTCTCTAGGTGACACCTCCCACTAACCCCCCATCTCCTTACCCCACACATCAAGTCACTTCAGGACTAGATGCATCCTCTCCCACTGAGGCCAGACAAAGCTGTCTATTTAGGGTCCTGGGATCCATAGGCAGGTAGGCAACAATAGATCATAATTTTATAGATTGTGAAGGGATAATTTATGTCCTTCAGAGATAAATGCAAAATATGAGAGACTTCATTGTTAAGAGTCAAGAGGCCTAGTGAGCAGTAAACAATTAATACAGCAGGGTTTGAATGCTAAATAAAACCTATTTATCCAGGAAAACCTGCTGGATTCAGACTGACTACTGCAAAGGAACCTGTAAGTCTTGACAGTATTTTTCTGGAGCCTTGAACCATTCAAAGAACATGTCAGCTATGTATCTTTAGTTAAATAGTCTCTTGCTAAAATAGATACACTGTGGACTATATTTATTTGACATTTGGAGAATCTAAGATCATGGGTGCTTCCTTTCTACAGGATTGCTCCCACTAAAATCAAAGGCTTAGGCCAACCTTGTTGGGTGACAATACTCTGAAGAATGGGCACTATTTCTGAGAAAATTAACTATGTCCATGTGCTTCTCCAGAGAGAGAACTTCAGGAAATTTGTTACCAGTCTTTCCTATATGGCATGTTATGTGTTATTCATTACTATTAATATATCTTTTCACTGCAATAAACTGTAACCATGAATATAAAAGCTTATGAGTTCCTTATTAAAGCTGTACACCCAAGGATGAACTCAAAGACCTCTGACATATATAAGCATATAAACATATATGTGTGTGTGTATGTGTGTGTGTGTTTACATATGCATGGTAGATAAATGTTAATCCAGTATGGGTGCTGTGGCAAGAGATCACTTCCAAAGACATCCTAGGTCTGTGTGATCTGGTTGGAATGCAGGCATGCCTTCACTATACACCTTTAACCCCAAACAACAAAGGTAAAGTTAGTTTGTAGAAGAGAGCAGTCATGTTTGAAAGTGATATCTAATTGAGGGGCAGACAAAGTTACATGTCAGAGATAGGATACATTTGACTCTTACAAGTACAGACAGAGGTCAGTTAAGAGAACAATGCAGGGGAGAAGGCAGCTTTTTGGGATGCCTTTACAGAGACAGGTAGCAGGTGAAGACAGAATAAGGCAGAGAATAAGAAGGATCCAGTGAATTAGAGCAGAATGCCAGAGTTAGTTTGAGGCCAAACAGAGCAAATCAACCAGAAGTCAAGAAAAGCCAGATTGAATCAATCAGTTTTGAGAAGAGTTTGAACCAAACAGCTAAATTGAGCCTGCCATTCAGAGTTCAGAAAAAAACAACTTGAAAAGGTGAGCATATTCATCAGTAAGCCTCAGAGATGACAATTACATCTAGCAAAGAAAAGTAATGTTTACAATGCATTTATTCTTCAACAGATTGGTATGATTGCTAGCCAACTTGACTAACACTTAAAAGGGATACAATACTTTACCTCTGCTCAGAAATAAATTCCATTCATTTGGTAAGGAGGTAACATCTTTCTTCTAAAGAGCCTTCAGTGCCACTGTACCACATTATTGACAGCTACAGCTTGGACTGGCCAAATCTTATAATCTGATAATCACCATTTTCCTAAGATAAAAAGCCTGGAGCTCAGGTATCTAGAGACCCTCTCAAAATAAATACACTGGTTCTAGAACATGGCAAGTCCAGCCCATAAAAATCTATGTAAATGATTAAACTTGTTCATTTCTCAATTTCACATATTATCCCTCATACCCTTGAGGTTTCAATTTTTTAATTGGCAAATTGTTGAATAGAATACCTACTTTTAAAGGACAGTTATAATTTGAACTTGCTGCCCTATGGCTTTTATAAATAAATTTCACATGCTATGTTATGTATAGCTTCTCGTTAATAAAATCTTATGTGAATTCTGGCCAGATTTTAAAGGATGTGATAACACGTATAGACTAAATATTAAGTGAAATGAAAATTTTATTTGATAGTCTTGTAGCACATCAAGTACTGATATTTATGCCATGGTGATCTTGGGAAATTGCCGTATCCTACTTTCAGTTAATGAACTTCCATTTCTAGCATTTCAATAACTTAATTCTCAGTTGCAATACACTTCAGAAATCATTCATCTCATCATCCATCCCCTCAAAACATGAAGCAGGCTCAATGATGAAACATAATTTGCCAGAGCCCATGAAGTTTGTCAGAACTAAATTAGGGTTCTATGGGACTACAGCTAGGTGCCTTGACTCAAGCCAAATATATCTGAAGGAATTCCAAATAAGAATGGACATGCTTAGGGTTAGGATGATAACGCAATGGGTAGTTTTGTTGTGTCAGTGACTACCCAATTTTGAATCCAAAGAACTCATAAAAATTTAAACACAGAAGATTTTATCTGCAATGTCATCACAGAGTGATGGGTAAAATAGAGAAAGGAAAGATCCCTAATAGCTCATAGGTCATCCAGCTCAACATTCACAGAAATGGCAAGGGATTTCCACTTCTTGCTCCATGGTGGTATTTTGTCTCTCTTTGAGCTGTTCCATTTCTGAGTAGCTATTGATGATTGATAGCTGTTTAGAGAGGAAGACAGTTTTCTCTAAGTAAATAGTCTCCTGGTAGGTATGCCATGCTCTAGACTCTAAAATGTGGCCACAAACCCAAATATAGGTAGTATTAATTAGATTCAATGTGTTTTTCAAGATAATTAAATGGGGCCGCAAAGTATGGGTATGGAATGGTGAGTGGCCCTGGGAGGAATTGGGGGTGGGTAAATGTAAACCAAATACAATACATATATGAAATCCTCAAAAATTGAGAGGGAGAGGAAGAGAAGGAGAGGAGAAGAAAGAGAGAAAATTGATTTCAACAAGGACCTACAGCCAAAATTATTCCAATTTTCTGACTTACACACACACATACACACATAAACACACACACAAACACACACACAATCATGCATACAGGACTATACTTTTGTTCAAGTACATACAAACAAATTAACACATATACACTCAGACATTTTAGTGACAATTTGTAGACTGTATCAAGAAAATAAAATCTGGAATGTTTATTATTAAACATTTTAACCCCTTAGGTATATTATCAGAAAAAATGTATCACTTATTACAAAGTAATACACTACATTAAAATACATTAATATCTGAATATTCTTGGCCAAGGGACTGGCACTATTAGGAGGTATAGCCTTGTTGGAGCAGGTGTAGCTTTGTTGCAAGAAGTGTGTCACTATGGGCATGGGCTTTAAGCCTCTCATCCTAGCTGTCTAGAAGTCAGTCTTCTCCCAGTAGCCTTCAGATGAAGATGCAGATCTCTCAGTTCCTCCTGCACCATGCCTCCAGTATGTTGCCATGCTCCCAGCTTGATGATAATGGACTGAACCTCTGAACCTGTAAACCAGCCCCAATTAAATGTTGTCCGTATAAGAGTTGCCTGTGTCATGATATTTGTTCACAGCAGTAAATCCCTAACTAAAACAATTATCAAATTTAAGTAAATAGAAACAATGTTCAGAATACTTGAAAGAATCCAATATAGTTAATTACTAGAACACTCATTAACTACTACATTTCTAAAAATCGACTTGGGGGCTATAATGATGCCATTAACCACTATGACAAAGTCAGGAGAAAGGACAGCCATGTGTTTTTCTTATTATGATAACAATGCAGAAACAAGTCACTTCAAACTAACTTATTAATTTCATTCCTCCTGTAATACTGCTTACACCATGCTTCTGAATCTGTTTTGTGTTGTAAACACAACACAGGTCATACATAGGTCAAAGAAATTAAGGGTGTCTAGTGAGGATTCTCAAAGACTTTGCCTACACTTCAATGCCAGACATTCTGTTTAATCATTTAACATATTATCTGAATAAGCCACTCCTGTAATTCAGAAAACGTATTTATTTTCCATTCAAACATGTTAGGATTAAATAACATAACATGTATAGGGGCCTTGTAGAATGAAAACAAAATTGGTTTTTTTGGATTTAAAATTTGGCCTTGAAACACCTCCATCTTCAATTGTCTGCATGCTCTCATAACTTAGTCTGTTTGAATCTCATTTTTCTAGGGCAGGGATAGTGCCTACCTTACAAACTGCAAAAAACAAAAACAAAAACAAAAACAAAAACAGAAAAAAAAAAGCCACAGTCAATTATGCTGGCCAACTGCTAGTTGAGCATACAGCCTCCTCTGGAATGTGGTTGATAATACTCATGGCACTATGTTGAAAAAAATATTGTTTTTTCCTCTCTCACCACCAATGATTCATAAATAGTGGTGGGACTTGCTACTCACCTCCCCTTTTTGTCAGAGATTGACTTTGTGTATAACTTGTACCTACTGTCACTGTCTTGGTGAGTTTGAATGTGCATCTTCTCTGTTGTGTCTGGAAAAGGGCAATTTCCTTACAATAGTTCACTGCCTATGGCTATTACAATCTTTCTGCCTCCTATTCTGCATAGATCCCTAAGTCTTGGGAGCCTGTATGATAAAGACATCACATTCAGGGATGAGCACTCTAACGTCTCTCACTCTTTGCATATTATTTAGTTATGGGTCTTTGTGTTAATTACCAATTGTTGCAAATAGAAGGTTCTCTGGCAAGGGTGAAGTAAGGCAATGACTTATGGATACAGCAACTAAGAGTCATGTTATTGCTATGATCATTTAGCAAATAGTAGTAAACATTTTTCCTAAGACCATGTCTTATCTAGAATCTGGTTATTGGCCTCATTAACAATGACACATATGGGGTTTGCAGCTCCATAAGGAGGAACAACAACAATATGAACCAAGCAGTACCTGTGATCTCCCAGGGACTGAATCACCAACCAAAGAGTATACATAAAGGGACCCATGGCTCCAGTCGCATATGTAGCAGAGGATGGCCTTGTCAGGCATCAATGGAAGGAGAGCCCCTTGGTCCTGTGAAGGCTCAATGCCCCAGTATAGGGGAATACCAGAGCCAGGAAGCAGGAATGGGTGGGTTGGTGAGCAGGGGGAGGGGAAGGTAGGGGGCTTTTGGAGGGGAAACTGGGAAAGAGGATAACATTTGAAATGTAAATAAAGAAAATATCAAATAAAAAAATCCCCCCCTCAAAAAAAAGAAAGAAAGAAAACCATGACAGGTATACATTCTACCTCATATAGTTGGCATTAAATACAATTTTAAAATGTGATTGGTTATTCCCTTGATATTTGTGCTACTGTTATGGTCATATTTTGAAACTAGAAGAGTATTATAGTCACATAATTTTTTATATCTGGTTGCATCAATGATTACTTTCATAGTACTTTCTAGCATTAATGATAGCCAATAATGGTATAGCTTCCAGTTGAAGAGTAGTTATGTTTCTCCATGTTCTATGCTAAGTATGTGGCATCTTCAGCAATAGACTTATTTTACCCTCAAGTTGTAAAGGATAACTGTTAGCATTGTCAATGAACTGGAGCATTTGCAGGGATCCACATTCAGCTAAGTAGAAGCAAACAAAATCAACATGCAAAAATTAGTAGTATTTTGACATATAAATGATATACTGAGAAAGAAATTAGGAAAACGATACTTTTACAGTAGTCTCAAAAATATTTTAGAATAATTCTAACCAACCAAGTGAAAGTCTTGTGTAATTAAAGCTCTAAGACATTGAAGAAAGAAGTTGAAGAAGAGATCAGGTGATGGTAAGATCTCTCATGACCATAGATTCGTAAGACTAATATTGTGAAAATGACTATCTTACAAAAATCAATCTATAGATTCAATGCAATTCTCTTTAAAATCCCAACACAATATTTCAATAAAACTGAAAAATGATGCTTAAACATCAAATGGAAACACAAATATGCACATATACACATCAAAAATGAAAAAATAAATAATAATAACAAACAAACAAACAAAAATAGGAAAGCTAAAACATCCCCAATACCTAAGAAAAAAAATAAAAAGCTGGAGATATTACATTCTTAGACTCACAAACTCAGATTTAAGTTGCATTACAGAGCTATAGTAATTGAAAACAAAACAGCACTGGCATAAAAACAGACATGTTGATTGATGGGATCAAACTGAAGACCTGGATATAACTCCACATACCCATAGACAACTGCTATTTCACAAAAAGCCAAAAATGCATAGTGGAGGAAAAAAATAGCATCTTCAGCAGATGGTGCTGATATATATATATATATATATATATATATATATATATATATATATATGTATATGTTATCATGTAGACAAATGGAAATAGATCTATATCTATCACCCAGCACAAAACTCAATGCCAAATACCTCAACATAAGATGGTATACCTTGAATCTGATAAGATAAAAAGTAGGAAATAGGCTTGAACTCTGATTTTCTGAACAGGACCTCAAGAGGAATTAAGACCAACAGTTAATAAATGGGACCACATGAAACTGAACAGCTTCTATACAGAAAATGGCAGTCCTATTTGAACAAGAGGCAGCTTACAGAATGGGAAAAAATTCCCAACTGTACACCTAACCAAAGATTGTACCTATGATATACCAAGAACTCAAAAAATACAATATCATGAAAACAACTCATTTTTTAAATGGGGTGTACAAGTAAAGAGAAAGTTCTTAAAAGATAAAGCACAATCATGTGAGAAACATCTTTAAATTGAAAATACTTTGATATTTCATTTTATCCCAGATAGAATGGCCATTACTTAAAATTTTAAAAGAGGACATCTGATTCTGGTGACAATGTAGGGTAAAGTGAACATCCAACTATTGATGGTGGGAGTACAAATGTGTGTAGCTACTATGAAAATTAGCATGAAGCTTCCTCCAAAAGCCAAACACAAATCTCCCACAAGATCCCTCTAACCCATTCTTGAGCATGGACTCAAAAGTTCTTACATCTTTACTGCAGAGGTACTTGCTCATCTTTATCCAATGATGCTCTATTTGCAATAGCCAGAAATTTGAAGCAGCCTAGATGTCTATAAATTGATAAAAAGGATAATAAAAATGTGGTACAATTACACAATGAATTACTATTCAGCTGTTTAAAAATGAAATTATGAAATCTGTAGTTAAATGGATGAAGCTAGAAACAATCATCCTGGACAAGGTAACTTAAGCCCTGTAAGATAAATATTTCATGTCTTCTCTTATATGTAGATATAAACTTTTAAGATTTTGATGTGTGTGTGTTTCATATAAAATAGCCAAAGAGGTTAGGTAGCAAGTAACAGAGCAAGGGGCAGTAAGAAATCCTTTAAGGAAGTAGATATAGAACTTAGTGTTATAAATTGATGAAAGGGAAATTGGGTCAAGAGGATTACATTGAGTAGAAGACAGAAGAACATGTTAGGAGTGAACACAGGGGAAGGACAACTGAAGCTAAACTTTTGAGGGAAAAAAGCCATTTTTTAAACAAACTATGATTGTAGTGGTTTTCTAAATTGTATACATATATTAAAAAAATTAAATGAAGTCACCACATAATGGGGGGGAAAATGCTCCCTAGAAATCATAACCTACCAAGGAAAACCCCTTAGTATTAGGAATGAGTTACGTCTCTTTGACTCACTATTATTTGTTTTTGAGAGAAGAAAATTACCCTTGCAACTTTCATGAGACCTAGGAAATGCTAAGGCAAGGTGCTAATTGTTGTTAGAGACTAGGATGATATGAACAATCCTCAGAAAGTCTTCTGCCAGGATACCAACTATGAAACCATGTAAGGGTTTCTTGTTTTTCAAACATGTTTTACTCTTCTGTTGGTCATCATATGTAATGAAATACCTTCATATGTAACATGGTTCTTACACATCACTGTAAGATACTAGTGTGTTTGTAGAAGGGATTGGAATATTTTATTTTAATTAACAGGTTGTGATTAAGGACATCACACAATATATATTGCTTGTTGATCAGCTCAGAATACCTCACTCATCCATCATCGTCAATCAGGATCATTTCTTTGTCACAAACACTCTCCCAGCTCTTTTGTTTAATTTGATATAACATTGCAAACTCTATCCATGCTTCAGCTCACCAAAATGTATCTTTGTTAATTTTTTTATTAGATATTTTCTTTATTTACATGTAAATTTCTCCATTCCCAGTTTCCCCTCCAAAAAACAAAGAAACAAAAACAACAAAAACAAACCCCTGTTGCCTACCCCCTCCCCATGCCTGCCACCCCACCCTCTCCCACTTATTGGCCCTGGCATTCCCCTACACTGGGGCACAGAACTTTCACAGGGCCGAGCTCCTCTCCTCCTATTGATGATCAAATTGCAATCCTCTACTATACACATACTGCCAGAACAATCAGACCCCTCCATGTGCAGTCCTTGGTTGGTGGTTGAGACCCTGGGAGCTCTGAGGGTACTAATTAGTTCATATTGTTGTTCGTCCTAAGGTGCTGTAAACCCCTCAGCTCCATTGGTCCTTTCTCTAACTCCTTCACTGGGGACCCTGTACTCAGTTCAATGGATGGCTGTGAGCCTCTACATCTGTATTATTCAGGTACTGTCAGAGCCTCTCAGGAGATAGCTATATTTAGGCTGGCTTGCCCTTCCTTCGGTCTCTGCTCCAGAGTTAATCTCTGCAACTCCTTCCTTAAGTATTTGGTATCTTTGTTAATTTTTGAGGATCAACTTTCTATATAAGTAGCCACAGGCTTTCTTATCCAGTGCATCCTCTGATAACCACTATTTTCGTCTCTCCTTTTATGAGGTCATCTTTTTTTTTTTAATTGGATACTTCCTTTATTTACATTTCAAATGTTTTCCCCTTTCCAGGTCTCCCCTTTGGAAAACCCCTATTCCGTCCCCTCTCCTGGCTCTATGAGGGTGCTCCCCCAGGAAATTCTTTTTTTTTTAATTAGGTATTTTCTTTATTTACATGTCATATGATTTCTCCTTTCCCAGTTTCCCCTCCAAAAAATAAAAAAGACCCAAAAAACAACAAGAACAAACCCCTGGTCCTCCCCCCAACCCCCGCTCACCACCCCACCCTCTCCTGCTTACTGTCCCTGGAAGTGGGGCACAGAACCTTTTTACAATTGCCATGTGTGTTAGTTTTTCCATTGCTCTGCTAAAATGCCTGATGATAAGGGTTTTATTTGGCTCATGGTTTCAGTAGTTTCATCTTTCCTCCCATGGATGACCATCTCTACTACTGTTTAGATCTTTCATGAAGTAGAAACACCAAGGTGTGGACCCTAGTGACTTACTCCTATGGAGCACATCCCAGATTAATCATGTCTATGAACTCATCAGCAAATTCATTCTTTGACCAGGTCACTGTTGGCGTGAATTCTCAGTGATAACATCTAGAGAATTCTAAGGGAATTCCTAACCCCCAAAGTCAAATATGGGGGAAATTACTCGTTTATTTGGATCATAAGGTAGTTTTTTTGATGAATTTTTATACTCTTCTCCATAATGACTGTATAAGATGTGAGTCTCTTTAGCAATGTTAAGAGTACTCATTTTGTACATCCTTACAAGCATTTTGCACCATTTTTTGCAGGCACAAGTGTGACTAATTTTCACTTGCATTCTGTGTAAATGTGAAGCTAGATTTCAGACACAAAGAAAAGGATACTAAATGGGCAATATAATCAACTAATTTAAACAGTCACCCTGGCTTTGTTCGTTTGTTTCCTTCTTGTTTGTTTGGATACATGTCATTTATTACAAAATGGTTTTTTTCTTTTTTGCTTTTGTTTTGTTTTTTACAAGTATTTTCTGTTGATATTTAGAAACTCTTCGTTCATTCTTTCTTTTTTTCTTTCTTTCTTTCTGTCTTTCTTTCCTTCTTCCTATTTTTATTCAATAACATTTATGAAGCAGAAATTTTAACTTTCAGTTGTGCTTCTGGTGTTGTATCTAAAAACTTGCAGCTCAGTCAAAGGTCAGTATATTTTCCTGTTTTGTTGGATCTATAAATATGCAGGGGGCAGTTCTGATGTTAAGGTCCTGTTCCCCAATTACTTCTTTATTTGTCAATAAAGAAAGCCATGAACCAATTGCTAGGTAGAAGGTACAGGTGGGGCTTCCAGGTCCCAGGAGGAAAAGGTAGATGCAAGGATGGAGAGCTTTTGCCAGGCTTTGGATCGAGAGGAAGACAGCAGCCATCTAAGGTCTCCGAAGGAGCTGGGGCCTGTGGTCACTACCACAGATGAGTGGTCAGGGATGCTTGCTAGTGGTCAGGAGCTAGGGGAGACTAGACACTGAAGTTTAGGGCAGGTGGGAGAAGCAGAGATAAAAATGATATTTAAGGGCATGATTTTCCATGTGAGAGATAACAGTGCCCAGCAATTGTGTCCTAAGGTAAGTTGAAAAGGAAAAAAAAATATCTATGTGTGTGTTTTTTGTCTGAGGATGCAAGGGAAGCCGATTGTGAGCTGCTAGGGTGGTCACCTCCCAATATAAAGGCAGATAAAGCATAAACCTACACACAACAAAATAGATATGAGAAGAAACGTAATCTGGAAAATGTTGAATTTCCAATAGACAAGGAATATCTGCCCACTAACAGAAACTACTGAATTCTTTTGTTTGTGTTTATAATTTTTAAATTCATTTATTTACTTCACACTGTCCACATTGAAGCTTCCCTCCCTTCTCTCATCCCAGTACTTCCCTCTCCCCTCACCTCCCACTATCCTCCTCTCCCTTTCTCCTTGGATTAGAGGAGGCTTCCCATGGATATCAACCTACCTTGGCCTATCAAGTTGCAGCATCTTCTTCTAGATGCATCTTCTTCTGCTGAGGCTAGACAAGGCAGCCCAGTTAGGAAAAAGTGATCCAAAGACAGGCACCAGAAACAGATACAGCTCCTGCTCTTGCTGTTAGAAGTCCCATATAGAGAACAATATTCACATCTCTTACTTATATAAAGGGGGCTTATCCATTCCATGCATGCTTTCTTGTTGGTTCAATATCTGTGAGCACCTATGGACTCAGGTTACTTGACTCTGTAGGTTTTCTTATGGTGTCCTTGACCTCTCTGACTCTTTTAATCCCACCTCCCCATTTTCCACAAGATTCCCAACCTCCACCTAATGTTTGTGCTTGAGTCACTGCATCTGTTTCTATCAGCTGCTGGGTGACACCTCTTAGATAATAGTTATGCTAGGCTCCTGTCTGCAAATATAGCAGAATACCATTAATAGTGTCAGGGTTGGGCTCCCTCTCATGGCATAGGTTTCAAGCTGGGCCAGTCATTGGTTAGTCTTTCCCTCAATATCTATTTCAAATTTATCCCTGCACATCCTGTAGCCAGAAAAATTGTGGGTCTAAGGGTTTGTGGCTGGATTGGTGTCTCCATCCCTCCACTGGAAGACTTGCCTGGTTACAGTAGGTAGCCTCTTCAAGTTCCATATCTCCAATTGCTAGGAGTCTTAGCTAGAGTCACTCTCATAGATTCCTGGAAACCCATTGTCCTAGGTTACTACTTCATCCTAGAGATGCCCCATCCCCAACCCCCACCAATTACAGTTCTCACTCCAAAGTCCTCTTACTTTCTGTCCTCCACACACATGATCCCTGTTGTTCCCTACCATCTCTCCAACCCAGGTCCCTCCATCTGTCCACCCTTGATGTTTATTTTATTTCCCCCTTTCAGTGAGATTCAAACATCCTCTTTGGGGCCCTTCTTGCTACTTAGCTTCTTTGGTTCTGTGGATTTTAACTTTGTTATCATATATTTATGATAATGTTTTGTTAATGCTTTGTTATCTTATACTTATGGCTAATTATTTCGTTGTTTGATGTCTAGCTTCTTGTGCTGTTTATGCACTTTGGATCTCAACCCTCTCTCTGATGTAGAGATGGTGGATATGTTTTCCCATTATTTAGATTATTTTCTCCTTTGACTTTGTTCTTCACCATACTGAGGATTTTCAGTTTCATGTGGTGTCACTTGTAAATTGTTGATTTTAGTGCCTGAGCTGTTAGTGTCCTGAACCGGAAGTTGTCTCTTGTCCCAATGTGTTAAAGGTTATCCCCCATTTTCTCTTCTGTCATGTTTAGTGTATCTGGCTTTATGTTGAGGTCTTTGATCTACTTGGACTTGAGTTTTGTATGGGATGGAAGACATCCCATTTATTTACATTCTTCTACATGCTAACATTCAGTAAGTCCAGCACCATTTATTGAAGATGCTTTCTTTTTTCCTTTGTATAGTTTTGGCTCCTTTGTCAAAAATCAAGTGCCTGTTTACTTCTGAGTCTTCAGTTCAATTCCACTGATCATTCTATCTGTTTTATGCCAATACCATGAAATTTTTATTACTTTTGATCTGTAATATGGCTTGAAATCAGGGCTGATGATTTCTCCTGAAGTTCTTTTTGGGTCATTTGTTTTTCCATATGAAGTTAAGTATTGTTCTTTCAAGGTTTGTCAAGAATTGTGTTGAAAATTTGATGGGAATTGCATTGAATCTGTAGATTGCCTTAGGATAAAATGACCATTGCATTTTGTTAATATTACTGATCCATGAGCATGGGAGACCTTTCCATTCTGATAACTTCTTCAGTTTTCTTCTTCAGAGACTTGAAGTTCTTATCATACATGTCTTTCACTTACTTTGTTAGAGTTACACCAAGACATTTTATATAATGTGTGGCTATCGTAAAGGATGCTGTTCTCTTAATTTCTTTCTTGGCCCATTTATCCTTTATACAAAGGAAGGCTACTGATTCTTATACATACTGATTATATATCTAGCCATTTTGCTGAAGATGTTTATCAGTTCTAGAAGCTCTTTGGTAGAATTTCAGGGGGTCATTTATGTATACTATAATATCATCTCCATGCAGTGATACTGTGACTTCCTTCTTTCCAATTTATATCCCCTTGATCTCCTTTCGTTATCTTATTGTGCGACATAAAACTTCAAGTACTATATTAAATATGTAGGGAGAGAGTGGACAGCCTAGCCTTGCCCCTGATTTGTGGAATTAATTTAACTTTCCATTTATTTTGATGTTGGCTACCAAGTTGTGGTATATTAACTTTATTGCATTTAGGTATATTTCTTTTATGTATGATCTCTCCAAGATTTTTATCATGAAGTGATGTTGGATTTTGTCAAAGACATTTTTGGCATTTAGTAAGATGATCATGTTTTTTTTTTTTTCTTTAAGTTTGTTTATATGGCCAATTACATTGCTAGTCTTTCCTATATTGAACCATTCCTACATCTCTGGATTAAAGCCTACTTGGTCCTCGTGAATGGTGTTCTTAGATTTGAATTGCATGTTTCATTGATTACTCTTGCATCAATGTTCTTATGGGCCATTGGTCTGAAATTGTATTTGTCAAGTCTTTCTGGGGTTTAGGCATCAGGTTAACTGTGGCCTCATAGAATCAATTTGGCAATGTTCCTTCTGTTTCTATTTAGTGGAATAGTTTGAGGAGCATAGATTATAGCTCCTCTTGGAAAATCTGGTAGAAATCTGTGCTAAAACCATCTGTCCCTGGGCATATTTTTGTTGGGAGAATTTTAATGATGGCTTCTATTTCTTTAGAGGTTGTAGGACTATTTAATTAGTTTACCTGATCTTGCTTTAACATTAGTAAGTGGCATCTATGAAGAAAATTGTCCATTTTGCTTAGATTTTCCAATATTGTAGAGTACAGGTTTTTGAAGTAAGAACTAATTGTTCTTTGGATTTCCTCAGTGTCTGTTGTTATATTTTCCTTTTCATTTCTGCTTTTTTTTAAAAAAAAAAAATGGGATATTCTCTCTTCTTTTAATTAATTTGGCTAAAGGTTTATCTGTCTTATTGATACCATGAGATTTCTCTAATTTCTTTATGAAGGTATTTAGTGCCAAGAACTTGCCTCTTAGCACTAATTTCATTGTGTCTCATACATTTGGGTATTCTGTGCTTTCATTTTCATTGAATTCTAGAAAGTCTTTGATTCTTATGTGGAAAGGAGATTTTCTTTTCTGGTCCAATCTATTTGGTGTTCTATAAGCTTCTTTTATGTTTTTAGACATTTTTTTGTTTGCATTGTGGGTTTTTTCCTCTGTGATTTTGTTGAAAATATTTTCTGGCCCTTGAGGCTGGAAACTTTCTCAATTTATTCCTAGCATTCTTTTCATAGTGTTTTAGAATTCCTGGATGTGTGTGTGTGCCTGTCTCTCTGTGTGTGTGTGTATATGTGTGTGTGTGTGTGTGTGTAACTGTTATATTTAACACTTTGTTTGACTGATGTATCAATTTCTTGTATGTATCTTCTATGCCTGAAATTCCATTTTCTATATCTTGTGTTCTGTTGATAATGCTTGCATATGTAATTCCTGTTCTCTTCCCTAGGTTTTCCATCTCCAGGATTCCCTCTGTGTTTTATTGTTTCTACTTCCTTTTTATATTTGAACAGTTTTATTCATTTCATTCTCCTATTTGATTGTATTTTCCTGTATTTCTATAAGGGATTTTTCATTTCTTCTTTAAAGGCCTCATCTTCATAAGATTGGTTTTAAGGTCATTTTGTTGTTGGTATTGTTGCCTTAGCTTTGTTAGTATATACAGGGCTTCCTGTAGTAGGATAGCTGGACCCTGGTGATACCATATTGTCATGGCTCTTGTTCATTGTGTGTGTGTGTGTGTTTTGTTGTTGTTGTTTTTTGTTGTTGTTGTTGTTGTTGTTAGCCCTTAGTCATCTGGTTGTCCTTGGTCCTGGCAAGACTCCAGGAATGCAGGCAGAGTTGTGGCAGTAAACTGGAATATATGGGACAGAGTGTAATTTGCAGCTGTAGGGTATGGCTTAAGGGGAGCTGTTCAGCAAGTGATCTGTGGGAAGTATTTTATACAGTTATCCCAGGTGCTTATAGGCCTCTAAGAATGCAGGCCAAGAATGGTTGTCCCTGGTGATAGGATGCCTTCACGAATGTAGGTAAAGATGTGGGCCTGATAATGGAGAGTTCAAGGGACAGAGAGCAGCTTACAGCTGCTAGGCTTACCCTATGAGGACCCAAAAGGCAGTGGATTGTTGGTGAGGATGTCTCATCTGGATGTTCCTGGTACCAGCAGGGTTCTAGGCTTGCAGACAGAGCTGTGAGATAGAAAATGGAGTGCAGGGGTCAGGGTGCAGCTTATCACTGCTGGGGGAGCTTGCCCTAATGGACCTGGTAGGAAGGGAGTTGCAATAAGAAAGGTCTTACCTGAATGTCCCTGGTGTTGACAGCCTTCCAGGAATGCAGACAAAACCTGGTTGTCCATGGTGTTGGCAGGCCTTGAAAATTCAACCAGAGCTTACTCTGGCTCTTAAGTAACTTCCATACCATATATCATACTCAATGTTTTTGTTTATTTATTTATTTATTTATTTATTTATTTATTTATTTATTTGCTTGCTTGCTTGTTTGGTGTGTGTGTGTGTGTGTGTGTGTGTGTGTGTGTGTGTGTGTATTAAAGAGTGCATACTCTCCATGGCAAGCTTGTGGAAGTTAGAGGACAACTTTTAGGTGTCAGTTACTTCTATATTTTGGGTTCCAGGAAATCAAATTCTGATAATCACACTTAATCACAAAAGTCCTTAAACACTGAGCCAACTTCTAAGTCTCTTGCCCCCTTTCTGTAGCATATATTGGACTTAGTGTTGGGCATTGAGCCAGATGCCTACATTGTGAAATTTAACAACATGGTCCCAGTCTACAGGGTCCTAACAGTCTACGAGTAAATTAACACAATTATTCAATAGGACTATCACACTACAGCATACTAGTAAGTGAGATAGAGAGCAGGTCCTGACAGAAATGAACCATAACTGGCGTCCAAAACACACCATGGATCTAATCCAGAGCAGACAATTACATTGATATTTGGGGGAACTGGCACTCTAGAAAATAACAAGCACCTTCATATGCTGTAGAATGAAGGGAAGGAAGAACTTTGAAAAAATGAAGTCTAAAGTCAGCAGGGACACATTTCAGATGGGCTTAAAAGCTAAGTCCTTGAAGATTCTGTTTTCCTAAAGGTGTTAGACAGATAATTATGTTGTTATTATTTTTTTGGTAGAGATGTCTAAAAGTCAATGGCCTATGCATCAATCTACTTGAGCACAGGTGAAAATGACAGGTAGATATGAGAGCAAAAGAAAGCAAAATATCTAGAACATGGGTACTAGTGAAAAAAATGAGTCTAGTTTCCAGCTCAACAGCTCCTCTTCTGATTGATTCTACTCAGGTTTACTTCATACCTCAAAGTAGAGTTCAGAACTTTTATATATGTATTTGTGTATATGTATGTACTGTATATATGTGTTTTGTGTGTAGTAAATATTAAACATAAACTCATCAAATGATTGTGTGTGTGTCTGTAATTATTTTATTGTGGGGGGATAGTATTCCAAATTCACTACATGATCAATGAAGTGGTTTAGTTGTTGTTCCTATTGCTATCTTCTCAAATTGACACTCCTACCCAGTCACTTACTCTACCCTGTATCTGGATATTTTTTCTACAACATTTTATTAAACCTGATGTTAAACCATAGAATTATTTGTTCACCCACTTCTTTACTGTCTCTTACCAGTATGTAAGTTCTTTAGGGATGGGGGCTTGTCTTTTGTCTATTTTATCAATGCTAAGATTAAAACCCATTATAAGTATTAAGTATTCAACATACACTCATCAAGTGAGTAAATTTGCCACATATATCCCTAAAATTCTTTTCAATGCCAGGAAAATATGTTCTACAAAGTTGTTATTCTTTCAAAGTCCAAAATATGGTCAATAGTAAAATCCAGGGGCTTTGAGTTCAATTTGGGTCTTCATTGTAGTGAGAAGCAATGTTTTCTGTTTGGGAGGAAGAGTTTCTTTCCTATTTTATGTATTCTAGGTACATTAAAATATTTATCTTTTACTGGGCAAATTAGTGAATATATTAAAATATATCTCACTTTCAATAATGAAGTTAACTAGATAATTTTAATTCTAATGTTAGCAGCTTCAATTATAAAAACAATGTAGCCTTTTCTTAAACATAAATTATAACAGAGTATGTGACTTATCTCTTTCACTTCTTTGGTAAAGAAGTATTGCCGCTGTGAAAATTTGCAGTATTTTATGATTAGACAGAAATTTAGAATGGAATATGTTCAATTACTCATAATGATAACATAATTTATCTATGATCCTCCAATGTCCTGAAGTCATGCTGGAATAAGGACTCTGACAAGTAATATTTCAATTCTCAACAAACAATTTCATTCAGTTTCTTAGCTTCCAAATGATCACAATCATTTCTAACATAAGAGTTTCCTGTCTCTTTCAATTTTAAGTTAAAATATTACCATAAGGTTTTACCAAAAAATATTGCCCCACAATACTTGAGTATTTCTATTTTCAGATAAATCCCCATAATAATGCATAAAAATTTTACACATGGGTTTCAGGTTTTCATATGTATGAAAGTGCAACACTCTTATTCACACTTGCTATATTTGACAGTGAACTTGTTTCAATTTACCAATTTATCATTCTTTTTCAGTTAGAAAAGCAATAGGCAATGCAAATTAGGATCAAAGGTCTCTGATTCTTCAGAGTATTTCATGATAACCCATATGTTTACAAGACTCATCACTCCACTAGCACCACTGTGAGTAGATTACCCCTCTCTCATTCTTTCAAATGTGTGATGCTAATTGCTTCCAATCAATGGACTGTTAGTGGACAGAATTATGTCCAAAACTTTGAATTTATTTGTTCCATTAATATTTTCTTTGGAAATTCCAGTGATACACCTTGTTACCTGAGCCTGGACTCTGGAACGCCACAGGTAGAGAAAACCTCAATTCTGTCACCAACCCAAAGCAGACCTTCCCTGTCTGCTATTGTGGTGAAACTCAAGAATTGTTCTTGTTTTTAAGACAATGAGGTATTGTGATTATTTCCAAACAGCAAAACTGACCACATAGCCTGTCTCCTACTGAAAGTCAAAGCCATTCCTATGATGTTCATTATGATGACCATAGTTGGGGAAAAGAAATTCAGTGTAAAGTTAAGTAGTTGTCAGTTTAGTTCTGGATTAATGACTTAGAAATACTGTAACTTGGGGAAAACTACATTATATAGCTTTAATTTCTAACCTACAGCATGGAGGCAATGTATCCTCCACAAATCATAGTGATAATTAAATGAGATAAATTGTACAGATCAAATACTACAAGTCTTACTCAGAATAGAGCAGAATCCAATGACAATGATCTGTGTCCAAATGTAGGATCTCACATCATTTGTCTGGGAGTAGAGATACTTAAAATGATAATTTAAAATGTTTAAATTTAAATGTTAATTTTTAAACATATATTTTCTTGATGCATGTAGTTGTAAAACAAGCTACCTCCTTGCCCAGTACCGCAACCTCTCCCGGTTACCAGTGCTTCAACTCAATACTGAAGAGCCCCTAACAGGAGAATCCAGGATCTGCTGTCAGAACTCCACCAGCCTGTTTGGGATAGCTTCTCCAAGCTGCCATCAACCTCCCTGGCTGCTCTTTATCCTCTTGACCACCTTAGTTCTGTGAATGGAAAACACTAGACTGTTTTATTATTTTAAAACTAGACAGATAACACAAATACTTGGTGAAGAATTTCCTACCCTAACCTTATCCTATTCCAGACATCCCCTGATGGCAGAGGCTGCTGTTACCAGCTACCCAAGATCTCACATGGTTATAAGTGCCCCCTGTTCCAAAATCTGGCTGGAAAACACCTCCTCTCTCCCTCCTCCTGGGACAGGGAAATCTCACCTTTCCCTTTGCCTGGCAGTTGGCTTCTCACATTTTTTTTTAATATATTCATTTTTATTACAGTTTCTTTTCTTTTTTTATTAGATATCTTCTTTATTTACACTTCAAAGGTTATCGCCTTTCCTGGTTCCCCCTCCGAAGATCCCTATCCCCTCTCCACTCCTCCTGCTCACCAACATACCCACTCCCTCTTCCTGGCCCTGATATTCCCCTACACTGGAGCACAGAGCCTTCACAGGACCAAGGGCCTCTCCTCCCATTGATGACCTACAAGGACATCATCTGCTACATATGCAGTTGGAGCCATGAGTACCACTATGTGTATTCTTTGGTTGGTGGTTTAGTCCCTGGGAGCTCTAGGGGTACTGGTTAGTTCATATTGTTGTTCCTCCTATGGGGCTGCAAACCCTTTCAGCTCCTTGGGGGCTGCTGCCATCTTTATTGATACAATCAAGAATTAGTTAGGGAGCCAGATTTTAGTATCAGCTCCTCCCCCTACATTTTCTACATTCCTTTTATAACTACATATAAATATATAGTTAAGTACATATCTTTTTATTAGTTATTTTCTTTATTTACATTTCAAATATTTCCCCTTTCCAGGTCTTCCCTTCAGAAACTCCCCTTCCCGCCTCCCCCTACCTCTATGAGGGTGTTCCCCCACCCACCCACTCCCTTCCTCCCACCCTGGCATTCCCTTCACTGGGGCATCAAACACCCTCAGGCCCAAGGGCCTCTCCTCCCACTGATGTCCAACATGGTTGGCCACATATGTGGTCAGCACCATGGGTCGTTCCATGTGTATTCTTTGCTTGGTGGTCCAGTCCCTGGGAGCTCTGGAATGTCTGGCCTGTTGACACCGTTGCTCCCTCCATGGGGCTGCAAACCCCCTCAGCTCCTTCAGTCCCTTCTCCAACTCCTCCATCGGGGACCCAGTGATCAATCCAATGGTTGACTGGAAACATCTGCCTGTGTATATGTCAGGCTCTGTCAAAGCCTCTCAGGAGACAGCTATATCTCCTGTCAGCAAGCACTTCTTGGCATCCACAATAGTGTCTGTGTTTGGTGGACGTATATGGGATAGATCCCTAGGTGGGGCAGTCTATGGATGGCCTTTCTTTCAGTCCTTTCCTTCAGTCTCTCCACACTTTGTCACCATACTTCTTCCTATGAGTATTTTTTTCACCCTTCTAAAATGCACCAAAACATCCACATTTTGGTCTTCCTTCTTCTTAGGCTTAATATGATCTGTGAATTGAATCTTTGGTATTCCGAACTTTTGGGCTAATATCCACTTATCAGTGAGTACATACCTAGTGTGTTTGTTGCTGTGTGACTGAGTCACTTCATTCAGGATGATATTCTCAAGTTCCATCCATTTGCCTGTGAATTTCATGAAGTCATTGTTTTTAATAGCTGAGTAGTATTCCATTGTGTAAATGTACCACATTTTCTGTATCCATTCCTTTGTTGAGGGACATCTAGGTTGTTTCCAGCTTCTGGCTATTAAAAATGTGACTGCTATGAACATAGTGGAAGATGTGTCCTTATTACATGTTGGAGCATCTTCTGGGTATGAGCCCAGGAGTGGTATAGCTGACCTTCAGGTAGATATTTTAATAACCACAAAAATATATTTATATCAAAGTGATGCCTCCAAATCCTAGGGGTGGTTAAAATCACAGCTCTGAAGTACTTATAACACATGCCTGGCATATGACTAGAAGACTAGTTGGTCAGAACCCTTCCCAAATTTATTCTCAAGCTGACAATGGAGAGATCTTTCTTGTGATTGTGTGATGAACATGCAATAAAAGTCAGATATTACAGTAAAACAGTATAGAATTCTACTTTACAATGAAGTCATCTCAGGAGAGCGACTCACATCAAGAGGAAAAATTAATTCTTATCACATAGTCTAAGCCTCTGAATCTGTCTTTGGACTATAAACAGAACCACTAACAGGTATTTCAGTATCCTGAACCAACGAATTCTTGTTTATCTTTGGCCAGTTGAAGATGGGCACTATTAGTTGACAAAAACAAAAAACAAATTTTGATTTTGGAAATGAAAACTAAGCTCTGTGAGTCAAGGTTCCCTAATACATGTAGTGGAACAAAAATTTAATCACCTCATCTGTTAAATGAAGTTGTGTCATACCTATAATGTTCAGTCAATGAGAAGAAACCATTCACAGTAGCACCATCACCACATCCATATATCACTTTTTATTAACTTTTTACTAATTTACTCTTTGTGAATTTCACATCATATACCCCAATCCCACTCATCTCCCTGTTCTTTCATACTTTCCCTCTGCCCTAGCAACCTCCATCCCAAAACAACAACAAGAAAATCTTTTGGAATCTGTAATGTGTTGCAGTCTGTCCCACCATATTACCCTTTTATCCATACATTTTTACTTGCACATTTTTATCACAATGACTTTTTGGTCTGGTTCAAGGCCTCTGGCTTTTGCTACACTGTCAATACTGGATCCTCACAGGGACTCCTCTCGAATATCCTGCTGTTGTTCTATGTCATGGAGATCCTGCTGTTTAAGATCTGTAGAACTGGCCCCTTCATGTGTTCTAGCAGTTCACATATGGGGTACATATTGGGGTAAGCCAAGTCAAAGCCCTGGATCTGGCACTAGGTGATTTTTAAGCTGGTCATCCCACCAACTCCTCCAAACCCACACCACCAGGGTGAACTTCCCAGCACTGCACTGGCTAGCTCACCCAATGCTGCAGGTGGCAAAGGACAGAGCCAGGTCTTCTACCTGCTATATGTGGCAAGGGCACGGGAAAAAGGTGGGGAAGTAGGTATCTTGGTGTAACTGCTATATCTTGTAAAATATCTTGGTGTGACTCTAACCAAGCAAATGAAAAATCTGTATGACAAAAACTTCAAATCTTTCAAGAAAGAAATTGAAGAAGAACTCACATGACATTATGGAAGACAAGTGGCATAGCCAGCTCTCCCACAATCATGCCTTTGGAGCCTGCTCACACATATCCCTGACACTCCAATCAGGGCCAGTTTGACTGTGCTGGCATGTTTTCCCAAGTGCTGCAGCCAGTGAGGGGCAGGGACAACTCTTCTGCTCTTACAACCTCAGGGCCAGATCTCCTGACTGCTGTAGTGGCAAGGGATAAAAGGAGAACACCTGTCACTGCAGGGTAGACAAGTGGCAGGGCTATCTCTCATCCATCACTCCATTACTCTCTCAGGTCAGGCTCCTCTGCAACAACAGACATCTCTACTGTATTGCCCAGCTGAGGCCCACTCTCCAGAGTGCTGCAGCTGGTGAGGAGCAACATCTTCATATATTAAATATGACTAATTGGCTAATGAAGTATTTGTCATATGACCTCTGTATATTAGTTGTAGAGCCCAGAGGGCTGCATTACAATATTCTAAGAAACAGAAGAAGATAGAAGAAGTGACAAAAGTAGCCAAGAGGAAACCAAGATATCAAAACAAAATCTGCTGAGAAAGTGGTAGAGAGAAGTCAAGTTTGTTCAAAGGTGTGGTTCTATTTAGCTGCCGTTTTCTGTTCCCTTCTTATTACCCCCAACAGACTTAAAGAGCAGTCACATCATGTTGTGTTCATTCACTGTTAATTTTCATGAGCCATGAATTAAGTAACTCTACTAAATAGGAGAAATAGTAGTAGGAAGAAAGAAACTCAAGGAGACATTGGTTATACTAGAATTGTGTGTTTTCTGTGCACATTTTAAATTAACCTAAAATTGATTTTGAAAAATAACCTATTAATTGAAAAATAAATTCACCAATTATAATAATATGTAAAATATTATATAGTATAACTAGTGGAAAGGATAAAGTAACATTCAAATAATCTGAACAATAAGTAGATGAGAAAGTCATCAGTGACCCATGGCATCCATCCTAATGGCCTTTCTTTGTTCATCTTTCTATACTTCTATTACTGGACTCTGCCCACCTGGTGGGCACAGATGCCTGGAACATAGCACTAAGAGTCTTTTCCTATCATATTTTCATAATGCAATTAATGTAAAGCATCCATGTTGTAGTCAAATTACAGTGATGATAAATCACGGTGCTGATAAGAAGTCATACATGATTAAGTAAACTTAAAGACACAGACGATTTTGTTGTTGTTCTTGTTAACTACTCTTGCCTCTCCCAAATCGTACACTCAGTCCTAAATCTTGTTCTTCCTCCTGACTTCCCTCAGGCAAGACCTTTTCCTTCTTACCTGAGAACAAATCTTAATTCATAATGAATTAAAAGATCCTGTCACTTAACTTAGAAGCCCCTAGAAATTGTTCCTCATTCTGACCATAAACAGTATCTCTTTTGTCCCGATGTGGAGGCTGTAACAGAAGAGAAGAAATGGTAAGAATGATGCCAATGGCAATGAACTTTGTAATAGTCTTAGCACCAGCTCTTTAGGCTTATGACTCTTAAACAGATCTATACTAAACCTCATCAGACTGACTCAGCAATTAAAATATTGAGTATGTTGGCGTGGTACTCTCCTGTGGCAGGTGAGTCAGCAAACTTACTGTTCAAGAAACTTGTTTGTTTCTAAGCACTTGGCTCTCATCAACCTGAAAACATGATTCCATTAGTATTTCCTACCTCCCTGGTTTTAATAATCCAAAGTTTTTAGGACTCAGTGGCCTTTCCTACCATTAGACAGATTATCTTGTAGCTCTGGCTTTGGTACTTATTTCTTCCATCTAAGCATCAGTAAGGTCCTCAATACACAGGGATGATGAGGCTTACTGACTGAAGCCACTGGTGATGTCTGACCAAAGGTGAAAACAATCCCTTTCAAAAAGTGAGGAGACGTAGAGGATTCTGATGCATGAGGAAAAGTTCTTAAAAAAGAATACCAACAGAGATGATTCAGTTAATTTTCTTCTTGATTTCAAATAACTACAGGTTATGTACTCTCACTATCAAACAAATCATTACTTTAAACATATTCACATATTTGTTTTCAAGATGGGATCTTTCTATGTACCTAAGGTTAGCTTTGAACTCATAGCTAACCTCCTGCCTCCACATCTTAAGGGTTTGGATTAAAAATATATAGCATCTCACTCAGCTTTATTGTAGTATTTTTAAAAGCTTCAGAGTTTTATAATCTTATGCAACTGACTAATTTTATAAATAACAAAACAACTTATTATTTAATGCAATCATTTCCCAAGGGCAAATCCACAAAGAAAGTAATAGACAAAAGACATTCCTCATTGTAATCGAACTAGGCTTAGTTTTCTTCCATGGAACTATGTGTGTTTAAATTAGCCCAACAGAGAGAGTATACAAAGAAGCCAAAATTTATCCATATTCCTGTAGTCAAAGGAGAGTTAAAATTACTGAGAATGTTTTCTGGGGTAATTTTTCTCTCTCACTTTTCCCTCCTCTATATAACTAAACCTTATCAGTACCTGTAGCATCTTTTCGCTTTCAATCTTGCAGTGAAAGATTCCTGATTTAGTTAGCATCATCTCAGAGCATAATTAAAGTGCCATTCCCTTGTTATATAACTTAAGCTGATACAGGTGAAAAAGTTAAAGACTCCTAAGTATAGTTTAGTTGGCTTCCACTCAGGTTTTTTCCTACATACCACAAAGATTATAGTCACCATGCCCTGTGTATTTTTGAAAATCTTTTGTAAAAGACTGTGGCAAAAAAATACCAAAGAACGAGTATCCTGCAAAACAAGAACATTATTATGACAGATGTGAGAGATGAAACTTTGAATGTGAAATACCCACAAACTTTCTGAAAAGAGTACAATCCTGTGAACATACCAAGTTCAAAGGGCATACAGAGAAGAAAGAAAACAGGGCCAAGCCCTCTTTCTTTGAATTCCTGCTCTTGAATCCTCTGGAAGAAAATGATGGGGAAGACAAGAAAGGGGAGGAGGAGGAGGAGGAGGAGGAGAAGGAGGAGGAGGAGGAGGAGGAGAAGGAGGAGGAGGAGAAGGTGGAAAGAAAGAATGGACCTGGTCAAAGTAAAGAATGTCAGAAGAGTATTCCAAAGACAAAAATCATTTCAAAGTAAAAGAGAGGAATGACTTTGTTTCTCCATTGACTTGCATTTTTATTTCCTTCCTTCAGTTTGAACTTCAGATGTTTCTTTCTTCCTATCACTGAACTAATTCAATATTCATCTATGTCCATTCTATCTCCAAACTTTTTGCAACTTGAAAAATTTTGTAAGACAAAAAACCCTGGCAATATCTTCTTGAAAGTACTCTTGTAGTGAGATTAAAAATGTAATGTGCATCGAAGGTTATGGTGTGGATGGTTACTCCTATAATGAGCAAGAATCCCACAGGAAACCAACCTAAATCAGGTCACTATCAGCTTAAAACCTAATTCATTTTTCTAATGAAACTTAAATGGACATGGTAAAGTAGTCATAGAAAAGCTCTCTTTAGGGTAGGGATGTCAGCAAAGACAACAACAGTGCTGTGCAGTCCCACTATGCTGTACAGAGAGATAACTCTGAAGCCTCCATTTCATAGGGATATGAGTAGAATGTACTTAATTACCCTTTCTAGAAGGTTAAGACTACACTGAGCATAAAATTCTCAGATAAAAGTGACCTAATATTATAGAGAAGCTCAAAGATGTGCATTCATTACTCCTTTGGGTTAAAATTTTAAAAAGATAATGACTTAGAATGAGATTCCTACCCAAGAGGCTTTTAAAAAATATATTTGTATTAGTTCTTTGAGATCTACTTTGTGCATTCAATGCATTTTGATGACATTTGCTCCTTGCTTTCCCTCCTAATTATAATCAAATCTATTCTCCCTCTTTCATCCTCTCCTAAATTCCTATTCTTTTTAAAATAGCCTATGGAATCTATTTGCCTTTTCCATATACTCATAAATCTGGGGAAACCTTCTGGAATACAGAAGTCAGAGTCAACTAACCTGGATCTCCAGGGCTCTCAGAATCTGAACTAACAACCTAAGGGCATTCATGGGCTAGACCTAGACCTCCCTGTACATATGTAGCAGATATGCAGCTTGGGCTTCATGTGGGTCCTAAACAAGAACAACTGTAATGAAGACTATCCCAAAAAGCTGTTGCCTGTACATGGGATGTGTTCTTCTAGATGGGCTGCCTTGTTTGGCTTCAGTGGGAAAGGATGTGCCTAGCCTCACATAGACCTTATGTGCCAGAGTATGGGGAGAACCAGGAAGCCTGTATCTGCTTAGAGGAGAAGGGGAGAAGGAATGGGATGAAGGATTGTGGGAAGGGTATCCAGTAAGCAGTATATAAAGTGAATAAGTAAATAATAATAGCAAAAATCTTGCTGTAAGGTACTTTCTTAGTTTATGACTGAGGAGTGAGGGGCCAGCCTATGGTGGTGCCATTCCTGGGCCTGTGGTTCTGGGTTCTACAGTAAAATAGGCTGAGCAAGCCAGTAAACAGCACCACTCCATGATTTTGCATCAGGCCCTTCTAAGTTTAATTTTTTCTTTTCCTTTTTTTATTTATTTTATTAGATATTTTCTTTATTTACATGTCATATGATATCTCTTTTCCCAGTTTCCCCCCTGAAAAAGATAAAAAAATAAAATAAAAAATAAAAATAAAAATAAAAACCTGTTCCCTTCTCCCTGCCCCTGCTCACCAAGCACCCCCTCTCCTGCTTCCTGGCCCTGGCATTCCCCTTCACTGGGGCATAGAACCTTCACAGTACCAAGGGCCTCTCCTCCCATTGATGACGGACATGGCCATCCTTGTCACATATGCTACTAGAGCCATTAGTCCCACCATGTGTACTCTTTGGTTGGTGGTTTAGTCCCTGGGAGCTCTGAGGGTACTAGTTATTTCATATTGTTGTTTGTCTTAAGGGGCTGCAAGCTCTTTAGCTCCTTGGGTCCTTTCTCTAAATCCTTCATTGGGGGCCCTGTACTCAGTCCAATGGATGGCTGTGAGCCTCTACTTCTGTATTAGTCAGGTACTGTCAGAGCCTCTCAGGAGAGAGCTATATCAGGTTCCTGTCAGCCAGCACTTGCTGGCATCCACAATAGTGTCTGGACTTAATGATTGAATATAGAAAGGATTCCCAGGTGGAGCAGTCTCTGGATTGTCCTTCCTTCAGTCTCTGCTCCATAGTTAGTCTCTGCAACTCCTTCCATGGGTATTTTGTTCCCTCTTTTAAGAAGGAATGATGTACACACACTTCGGTCCTCCTTCCTCTTGAGTTTCTTGTGGTTTGTGGATTGTACTTTGTGCATTCCGATCTTCTAGGCTAATATCAACTTATCAGAGAGTGCATACCATGTGTGAAGTTTAATTTTTTCAAAGCTTACCATTTCAAAGAATGATGGGTCTTAAATGCTTTAACCTCCCTTGTTGCCCACCACCCACCAAAGGTAGTGAGTGGGAAAGAAAGGATACAGGGAAATGGGCCTGTTTAGAAAGGTTCTTTGTTGTTTCTTTTAAAGACATTTCTTGTTTTCAGTGTGAGGAATATTTTTTTCCTTCCTAAAACACATTGAATAAATACAATATGCACAGTGGCTTCAGGCTAAGACATATTCACCAATTTACTTAACATTAAAGTTCTCATTTAGAGACTCTTATAAAGAACAAATTAGAGTTGTATTTGGAACTAAAGTATTTCAGACCAGTTTGGCCCACACATGCACTATTCACTTGTGCCTTAAGACCACTAGATTACCCAAACCATAGATTAATAGAGGAGTAACCAACTTTCTTATTTTAATGATGTAGTTAATATTTTGACAAATCAATCAAAGTATAAAATTTGCTTCTCAACACACTGGCTATGTTCAGGTGCATATAATAAAAGAAAAGAAAAATGGTTACAAAGAAAATATAATTTCAAGAGGTTCTATATCTGCTCTTTGGAGAAAATGAAAAGGGGGTTTTCTTTAAATATGGGAGGGGTTTCTATGAAAGAAATAAGTTAAGTGTAGTTTAGGGTCAATACCACCACAAGCCCCCTTTAAGATAATGGATTGAATAATGAACTTCCAAAGAACACTTCTCTACACCTTTATTAACTTGACCCTTCAGTTAATATTTAACCTTTGCTACAGCAAATTTTACATACAATCCATGCTAATTTACTTTCTAAGTGTGGTTTATGTCTTATGTAACCTCTTTTCATTATACAATTGATGTGTTTTTCTATCTTTGAAAACTATTTTCCTTAAATTAGAATGCAAAGCATCTTAACTTCCCCATTAAAACTAATAGAACTATATTTATGTATTTATGTTTAATAGCTCTTAGGTTGGAGGAAGGTTATCAGGGATGGACTAAGATCATTAGAAGAATGGCCTTTCAGAAGCTCTCATCCATTCAGGATCACTGTGGCCCTGTGGGTGCATATTATTTCTGTTATTGTTTTTATTATCTTCCTCATCATTACTGTTATCATCATCATAATTACCTTCATTTTAATTATAATTCCCAGATTATGAAATTGAAACAGTAAGTAGTTTGGGTACTTGCCTAAGACTGCATAGCAAATAGGTAAGAGCCAGGATTATATCCCAAATCTACCTGTCTCAAAGGCCAGTGCCAACAGCATTAGATCAACATGAGCAAGCACAGTTACACATCAGAAGAGCCGATTATGGTAGTATGCACCAATACAGAGTCACACTACTGTGGATAATAAATAGGCTGGGCATCATAGCAAGAACTTGTCTCTAAAGAAAAATAAATAAATCAATGACAATTTATACTTTCATAACTCACTTACAAAACATTGAAATGACACAGCATATATGGCCACAAACATGGCCCAGTGAGTAAAAGTTCTTGCCAAGGAATCTGATGACCTGAGTTTAATCTCCAAGACTCATGGAGGAAGGAAAGAACAGACATCTACATATTGCCTCTGTCAAACATTAGTCATGCCATACTCGCACCTACACATATGTACACATGCTTACACAGAAAATGAATGAGTAGATTTTTAAAGATATATAATGTAATGTAAAAAGAAACTGATTGAAAAGGAAATAAAAGTTCTGGTGGCCCAGCATCTGTTCTATGAGGTAAATCCCAACAAGGAAAAATGAAAAATCATGAACAAGTTAAGAAAAAGTAATTTTGTGTGTGTGTGTGTATTTTATATACTTAGTTTTTTTTGTATGAGACTTTATTAGAGAAAAAAATGCATTGAGCCAGGAATGATGGTGCACACTTTTAATCTCAACACTCAGGAGTCAGGGACAAGTAGATCTCTGGTGTATCTATATAGTGAGTTCCAGATCTGCCAAGATTACATTTTGAGACCCTATCTCAAAAACAACAACAACAGCAACAAACACACCACCAACAACAACCCAAAAGACAAAAATCTTTTCATTGCTCTCTTTCTCAGAGGAGGAGATGGGGAGATGGAGGGAGCAGGGTGTGAGGAGGGGGCTGGGAGCAGAAGAGGCTTCAGTCGAGATGTAAAGTGAATAAATAAAGGAAAACAGTACCATTTTACAGTGAAAAAAAGAAAAAAGAAATTAGGGTGCCATTTTTTATTAATCATCTTATTCATTTACATTTCAAATGATATTCCCCTTCCCAGTTACCCCTCCACAAACTGCCCATCCCATTCCCCCCTCTATACCTCTATGCCTCGTCCTGCCTCTATGAGGGTGCTCCTCCATCCACTCACTCACTCCTCCCTCACTGCTCTAGCATCCCCCTTCACTGAGGCATCAATTCTCCTCAGGACAAGGGCCTTCCCTCCCATTGATGTAAGATAAGGACATCCTCTATCACATATGTACCTGGAGCCATAGATTTCTCCATGTATACTCCGTGGTTGGTGGTTTAGTCTCTAGGAGCTCTGGGTGGACCACTTAGTTGTTATTGTTCTTCCTATAGGCTTATAATCCCCTTCAGCTCCTTCAGTTCTTCCCCTAGCACTTCCTTTGGGTTCCAGGGCTCAGTGCAATGGTTGGCTGTGAGCATATGCATCTGTATTGGTCAGGTGCTGGTAGAACCTCTCAAGGAACAGCCATACCAGGCTCCTAGAAGCAAGCGCTTCTAGGCATCAGCAAATGAAATGTGGGAACCAACTCTAAAAGTTTCACTCCTTTGACTTTATGTAGCTTACAAAACAATGTCCAAATTTGGTGTACACATTGATAGCCAAAAACTAGTTTTAAGATATTTTATACCAAACAACACATTTTCTGTGTATATAAAATATTTAGGACTTACTCTGGTTTTTCTAATTCATTATGTCAGTCATTTAAATAAATCATTTTATATTGGTGACAAGCATTTGAGAATCTCATACAAGCCACAAATCTTCTTTCATGGAAAAGCTTACATCCACCTACATTATCCGTGTAGAATCATAATAAGCAAAGGTGAATGTACTGAGGCATGGTGTAAAAGCTACTCCTTCTGATATTCTAAAGTATATGGTGTACAGCAACTCCTTAGCCAACCCACTTTTTCATTAAATGGTGTCTTAGAGCACAAAGATAGATTGATTTAACGCATAAACAAAAGTAGAAAATTCTTCTTTGGCCTTGATGTAATAGATGTAATAACCTGTTTATTATGAGATATGATAGGAAGTTAAGTCAGCATGCAAGGAAAGTGACTCGATAACCTATGTCTACTAGGCTCTAGAAAAAGATGAAAAAAAGAAGCTATGTTTGGGAATGATGAAGAAGAAGCCTTGAAATATGACCAGATTGTCTGCCACAGCACCTCCTCTCAAAAAGAAGCATTATCTATAGATAAAAGACAAGCTCTATGAGGTTTCTAAAGTGTAAATTCAAATAAAGAGTAAAATTACATATATTAAATGTAATCCATATAAAATTTAGAATTAACTTTGTCTAGAGATAGATAACAGCTAATCATGAATCTTACATAACTTAAACTTTGAACTTAAGAAGTTACTTGTTTGATTGCTTGTATTTATACTCTGGTTTGTTTTACTTTGTTTTATTTTTTAGATGCCTATTTTTTGCATTCTAATAAATGAGATATATAAATGCTATCTAGTTGAGTGGATAGAAAGTTGAGGAAGATATACAATAGTGATGCTGATATATATATATGTATATATATATGTGTGTGTGTGTGTATATACACATATATGTACATACATATATATACATACATATATATATACATACATATATACATACATATATACACATATATGTACATACATATACATACATATACATATACACATATATGAGTCCCTGACAGAGGCACACCCACAATAAACAAGACATCCTCTCTTCAAATTTGATGAGAATATAACTTAATATGTGATTTTTTTTGTACTACTGGACCAAAATGGACAGCATTTTACACAGTTCACTAAAAGAGTTTGGTGCATGAGACTACCTTTTATGGTCATCTTCAAAGTAAGGTCTGCAAATCATTTACTTCATTTTCCTGAGAATTTGGGAAAGTTACTTTTAACTCCATGGGCTTTTGGCTATCTTTATTTGATGATGGAAACCATTAAACCATACATATAAGACTGATCATGCTTCTTATAACATAGTATATGTAAAATGTTAGCTATAGAGCATTTTTAGACTTGAAGAAAGAATACAATGTAGGAACCACTGTTATGCCTTGGTGTATTCTTTACTTAATTGAAGTAGCTTCATGATGAAATCTCCTAGTCCCCAGGGAAATTTTTTATCCCTAATAAATTCAAGAAATTTATGTAAAGCAGATAATATTCAGCTGGCACATGTCCATCTCTGGAGCCACTTCAGAATTCCAATAATTGTATATCATCTGTACTTCATCTATCCAGTTATTATATTTTAATTGGAATTAGGGTGAATTTTGGTGAAATTATGTCTCTCTGCTACTTACATGTCATCACTGGTGAAGTAAGGTGCACCATGCAGCACTTAACAACAAATATCATAAAATTTGTGGAATATTACAACTGAAGAGAGAATACGTTACTTTTAATATATGTAAAAATAGAAACCTCCGAATTGCCTTTCCTTTAGTCTCTGCTCCATAGTTAGTCTCTACAACTCCTTCCATGGGTATTTTGTTCCCCCTTTTAAGAAGGAATGAAGTTTCCACACTTTGGTCTTCCTTCTTCTTGATTTTCTTGTGGTTTGTGGTTTGTACTTTGTGCATTCTGAACATCTAGGCTAATAACCACTTATCAGAGAATGCATACCATGTGTGTTCTTTTGTGATTGAGTTACCTCACTCAGGATGATATTCTCCAGGTACATCCATTTCTCCAAGAATTTCATAAATTCATTGTTTTTAATACCTGGGAATCCTTCCCATATTCAATCATCAAATCTAGACACCAATGTGGATGCCAGCAAGTGCTAGCTGACAGGAGCCTGATATAGCTGTCTCCTGAGAGGCTCTGACAGTACCTGACTAATACAGAAGAAGAGGCTCACAGCCATCCATTGAACTAAGTACATGGTCCCCAATGAAGGAGCTAGAGAAAGGACCCAAGGAGCTAAGGGTTAGCAGCCCCTTAAGACAAACAACAATATGAACTAACTTGTACCCTCAGAGCTCCCAGGGACTAAAACTCCAACCAAAGAGTACACATGGGGGGACTCATGGCTCCAGCAGCATGTGTATAGCAGAGGATGGGCAATCTGTCATCAGTGGGAGGAGAGGCCCTTGGCCCTGTGAAGGTTCTGTGCCCCAGTGTAGGGGAATGCCAGGACCAGTAAGCAGGAGAGGGTAGGATGGTAAGCAGGGGGAGGGGAGGGAACAGGGGTTTGTTTTAGTGTTTAGGTTATTTTATTTTATTTTATTTTTTGGAGGGGAACCTAGGAAAGGAGATATTATAAATAAAGAAAACATTTAATAGAAAAAAAAAGAAAAAAGAAAAAATAGAAACCTAAACTTCCATTTCTTCAACCTTATAAGATAGAGAGAAGACCTAAATCAGAAGTTACAGTTTATGTAACTTTATACTGCCATAGTTTTTAAACTTTCTCCACCCTCACCATCAGTTTTCTTTAATATGAAATATGCCGTGAAATTAGGTATCTGTCAACTCAAGGTGGAATTTTTGGAAATGAAAAAAAAATCCATGCAAAATGAATGGATTAAGTAATAGGAGTTGACCCTTTTCTCAGGTGAATTTAATCTTTTCTACAGGGCCGAGTTGCTTTCCTCCCTCAGTTAGCTCGCCTTTTAAACTAATTTTGTAGCATGTGAGGTGACTATTTTCATTTTCCAATTTGTAAGTCCTTTTCCATTTTCCAGATCATTAACATTTGAGATGTTCTGATCACCCTTCTTGAGAGTTCTTGGAGTAATTAAAGGAAGTCCTCTGGAGGGTCCTTGACCTTAGGTACTACTTGTGCAGTGCTCAGGCCACTGCTAGGCTCAAAGGCCTGCTGGGCATCCCACTACCACTGCAGTACCTTACAGAGCATGATTCCATTTACTAATCAACAGAGATTACAAAGGCTCCTACATTGTGTCAAGCACCAGGGTCATCGCTGAGTTAATGCACCGTTAATGAAAAGAAATGGCAGTTACAACATATTCTAATAAAACATTGATAAAAAACAAAATGTTTCCCAGAGTCTGTATGAGTTCAATGTGATAAAGCCAGACAAGGAAAACTTCCTAGCAAAAGACAGTTGCATTTATATGGCATATCAAGTATAAGTCACAGAAAAGTTCCCAAGGCTTACATGACATTTTGTGTGCTCCAAGGAGGCAGGCCACCTTTAACAAATAAAATATTTAAATTCTTTTTATTCTGATGGCAAATGTCTCAAACTTCTCCACTTCTCTAATCTAATGCTACCATATCGATCCAATAATTCTATCATAATCATCTATGTATCCATCGTCTCTCACCGAAATCACCCTAAGTACTCTCCATGTGTAACTTTTGATCACTGAAATTCACTCGTCTCTTAGCAGATAGGAGTACTTTTTGAATAATGATGATAATTATCATGCTGCTGCTGCTGATGATAGTGTGTGTTTATATGCATGTGCCCATGTGCAAATGTTTGCATGTTCCTGTTTGTGTGTGTGTGTGTGTTGTGTGCTCCCCAGTCACATATACAAAACAGCACATGTGTAAAGTCAGAGGACAATTTCTAGGACTATCAAGGGTTTCCAGGTTAGAGCTCAGATCATCAGGTGGATAGGTCAAGCACTTTGACCTGTTAGGCCATGTCCCTAGCTTCCAGGATTGTTTCTTATAGAACTGAAACTCTTTGTTAGTTTGACATTGAATTTAGAATTAAAAATATATATTTGATGTGCCCTATAAGATTCTATGATACAGCACTGAAATTCTGCTGCAAACCTAACCTTTTTTCTTTTCCTCACAGTTTTTGATACAATGGATCTAGTATAATGATAGTTATTCTTTGTAGCAAACTAAACAGGATTTTGCATTTCTATGCAAACTCACCTCAGGGTGCATGCATAAGGGTGTTTCCAGACTAAACTGGGAAGGGAAGATTCCCCCCTTGGTGTGGTGACACTATTCCACGGGCTAGAGTCTAGAGATAAGTAGAAAGAGAAAGCTTGTTGAGAGCAGCATTTCTGTTTTCTCTGCTTCCTGACTGCATGCACACCGTGGCTAACCAGCTCTCCCACACTCCTGACACCATGTTTTCTACACCACGATTGACTGTTACCTTTGAATTGTGGTTCAAATAAACCCTTATTTCTTTAAGTTGCTATTGCTGGGCATTTTGCCATGGCAACTGGAAAAGTAACTAATACATATTCTTTTTCAATTTCCAAAATACAACTATCTTCATTCTCACCATAGAAACCTACATAAGAGCAAGCTTATTCTCAAAGTGGCTGGAAAGCGGGTTTTCTAGGAAGTAACAGAAGAAAAGGCACATCATTCAAAGACACATACACAGTGACCTACTTCCTCCAACAAGGTTTCACCTAATAGCCACTATGTCATAATGCTCAGATGGACTCTACCTTTGATGATGTTACAGCCTCTGATATAGTCATTCTCAGTAGCTGCAATATGAAGTCCCAGGCTTGAAGATATGAGACTTCAGGATGATTATTTTATAATATAAACATGAGAGTCAGTTGTTATGGAGATAAAATGTTTATTTTTTAATGATATTGTAGATTATTTATCAGAAATACTATATTATAAAGGTGGAACATTCCTGATCAGGTAACATTTCCCCCTATTTTACTTATAAGAAGTATATATTTTATGTTTTATATTATATACATATATATGTATGTATTTTTCAGAAATGCAATGAAAACAAGAAATGTATATGAAGGAAGAATTAAATGATTGACCATACAGAGAAACTAAAATTAATCTTGTTCTCATCAAGTACATTTTCCAGAAAATACTGTAACTTCTTTCCAGATCCACTGACTTTTAACACCACCAACATCTCAAAAACAAGTTATTTCTCTTCTTTATCTTATTTTTATTCAACTATACAATATTGTTTGTATTACATTATTGATTTCTATAGATTTTACATCTGAAGATTGATGATACTAAGTGCATTATAGACTGTATTTTGAGAAATGGCAGCTACTAAAATAACTACTAAAAACTCTGTTTATGAAAAAAGATATTTTAATTTATTAAAATTATATTAATGAACTCAAAATGAGAGCTTCTAATCTAGGGTCCTGTTCTTACTATTGTTATTTTTTTTTTTTCAGAAAAAAAGTGCATATAAACCAAACTTCTGTAAGTATGTATCCATAAAACAAAGTAAAATATTGTCACATCCACACATAATATACTAGAGAAATTAACACTGTATATAAAAGAAAAATGGTTAGTCTAGGATGCACAAAAATCTTCCAGATTTATCATGAAGAAAGTTGAACTGATAGGCAGATTACAAAATAAAAATATGTGAATTTGTAATTTACAATAGAAAAAAATTAATTGATAATAAATAATTAAGAAGAGAAGCTAGTCTCCCACGAAGACTCCATATCCTGGTCCATCCTACAGGACATGCTGCACTCAGAGCAGTTGAGGATGCTCTGCACTCAGAGAAGTTGTCTGAAGGTCTCCCAAGAGATCTACTGCAGCCACAGCAATAGATCAGCAGCTTCTCTGCCCCTATGAAGGCACCCAGTTGGAAGGCCCCACAGGTAGTCTGCTACAGCTAAGGGCCATGGGCTTACCAGGAGACCTAAGCAACCCAGGGACAAAAGAGGCATGCTCATACAGTCACCCAGACCAACAAACACCAGGGATATCCAGATGGTAAAAGGCAACTGCAAGGCCATAAGCAACAGAAGCCAAAATACGTGGGCATCATCAGAACATAGTCCTCCCACCATAGCAAGCCCTGAATATACCAACACACCTGAAAATTAGGAATCTGTCCTAAAATCCTATCTCATGAAGATAATAGAGTCTTTTAAGAAGGATATCAATAATTCACTTAAAGAAATACAGGAAAACACAGGTAAAACAGGTGAAGGAATTGAATAAAGTGATCCAAGACCTGAAAGTAGAAGTAGAAATAAAGAAAACACAAATGGATGCAAACCTAGAAATGGAAAACCTAGGAAAGAGGTCAGGAATTATAGGTGTAAGTATTACCAACAGGAAACAAGAGATATAAGAGAGAATCTCAGGTGTGAAAGATACGGTAAAAGAGAATAACACAACTGTCAAAGAAAATTCAAAACATAAAAAACTCTCCTAACCCAAAGCATCCAGGAAACTCAGGACACAATGAAAAGACCAAACCTAAGAATAATTGGAATAGAGGAGAACGAAGATTCCCAGCTCAAAGAACCTGAAAATGTCCTCAACAAAATCATAGAAGAAAACTTCAATAGATGGCCATAAAGGTAAAAGAAGCTTATAGAACACCAAATATATGGGATCAGAAAAGAAAATCTTCTTGTCACATAAGTATCAAAACACTAAATGCACAGAGCAAAGAAAGAATATTGAAAGCTGCAAGGGAAAAAGGCCAAGTAACATACAAAGGTAGATCTATCAGAATTACACCAGACTTCTTAACAGAGATTCTGAAAGCCAGAAGAGCCTGGTCAGAGGTCATGCAGACTCTAAGAGAACACAAATGCCAGCTCAGGCTACTATACCCAGCAAAACTCTCAATCAACATAGATGGTGAAACCAAAATATTCCAGGACAAAACTAAATTCAAACAGTATCTATCTACCAACCCGGACCTACAAAGTATTTTGGAAGGAAAATTCGAACAAAAGGAAGATACCTGCAGCAAAGAAAGGACAAGATGTTAAGCATCTTACAACAAAGTCAAAAGCAGAGAGCCACAAACACATAAAGTCACCTACATAAACAAACATACCAGGAACCAACAGTCATCTCTCTTTAATATCTCTCAATATTAATGTACTCAACTCATCTATAAAAAGACATAAGCTAACAGACTGAATATGCAAACAAGATCCAACATTTTGCTGCATACTAGAACCACACCTCAATAACAAACACAGGTACTATCTCAGAGTAAAAGGGTGAAAAAAAGGTCGTCCAAGTAAATGGTCACAGGAAACAAGCAGGAGTTGCCATCCTAATATCTAACAAAATCGACTTTCAACCAAAAGTTATCAAGTGTGATGACAAAGGACACTTGATATTCATCAAGGGGATAATCCACCGAGAGAAAGTTTAAATTCTGAACATCTATGCCCCAAATGCAAGAGCACCAAAATTTATAAAAGAAACTTTACTAAATCTCAATACACACATTGAACCCCACACAATAATAGTAGGAGATTTCAACACCCCACTCTCACCAATGACAGGTCATTGAAACAGAAACTAAATAAAGACACTGAAACTAAGAGAGGTTATGAACCAAATGGATTTAACAGATATCTACAGAACATTTCACCCTAAAACAAAAAGAATATACTTTCTCAGCACCTAATGTTGCCTTCTCCAAAATCGACCATATAATTGGCCACAAAACAGCCCTCAATAGATACAAGATTGAAATAATACCATGGATTCTAGCAGATCACAATGGCCTAAGGTTGGTCTTCAATAACAGCAAAAACTACAGAAAGCCCACATACATGTGGAAACAGAACAATTCTCTACTCAATGACAACATGGTCAGGGAAGAAATAAAGAAATTAAAGACTTCCTGGAATTTAGTGAAAATGTTGACACATCATACCCAAACTTATGGGACACAATGAAAGCAGTGCTAAGAGGGAAGTTCATAGCACTGAGTGCCCTGGTAAAGACACTGGAGAGATTTTACACTAACAACTTAACTGCACACCTGAGAGCTCTAGAACAAAAAGAAGAAAACTCATCAAAGGGTAGAGGGCAGGAAATAATCAAACTCAGGACTGAAATCAACCAAATAGAAACAAAGAAAACAAATAATCAGCAAAATCAAAAGCTGGTTCTTTGAGAGAATCATCAAGAGAGATAAACCCCTAGCCAAATTAACTAAAGGGCCAAGAGGAAGTATCCAAATTAATAAAATCAGAAATGAAAAGGGAAAAATAACAGAAATAGAGGAAATTCAAAAAATTATCAAATCCTACTATAAAAGGCCATACTCAACAAAAATGGAAAATCTAGATGAAATGGATGGTTTTCTAGACAGATACCATATACCAAAGTTAAATCAGGGCAGGTAAATTATCTAAACTGTCCTTTATTTCACAAGGAAATAGAAGAAATCACTAAAAACCTCCCAACCAAACAAAATACCCATGGAAGGAGTTGCAGAGACTAACTATGGAGCAGAAACTGAAGGAAGGACAATCCAGAGACTGCTCCACCTGTGAATACTTCCCATATTCAACCATGAAATCCAGACACTACTAAGGATGCCAGCAAGTACTGGATAACAGGAGTCTGATATAGCTGTCTCTTGAGAGGCTCTGACAGTACCTGACTAATACAGAAGTAGAGGCTCACAGCCATCCATTGGACTGAGTACATGGTCCCCAATGAAGGAACTAGAGAAAGGACAAGGAGCTGAAGGGTTTGCAGTCCCTTAAGTCAAACAACATGAACTAACTAGTACCCTCAGAGCTCCCAGGGACTAAACCGCCAACCAAAGAGTATACATGATGGGAACATGATCTGGTATTGGGTGAGGGAAAAGGACTGAAACCCTGAGGGCCAGCAGAAAGAACAGAAACAGGCAACCTCAGGAAATAGGAGGTTGGGAGGACCCTCCAGAATGCACTAGAGACCTGGGAGGTAAGAGACTCTCAGAACTCAAAGGGGAGGGGGGCCATCCCACAGTCACAACTCTGACCCATAATTGTTCGTGCCTGAAAGAACAGCAGGGATGGAAATGGAGAGGAGCCTAAAGAAAAGAAGGTCCAACAACAGGCCCAAAGTAGGATCCAGCTCAAGGGGAGTTCCCAAGGCCTGACACTATTACTGAGGCTATGGAGTGCCCACAAAAAGGGACCTAACATGATTGCTCCCTGAAAGACCCAATAAGCAACTGAAAGAGTCAGATGCAGATATTTGCACCCAACCAATGGACAGAAGCAACTGACCCCTGTTGTTGAATTAGAGAAGGCTGAAAGAAACTGAGAAGGGCGATCCTGTAGGAGGACCAGCACTCTCAATTAATCTGAACCCCTGAGATCTCTCAAATGCTGGACCACCAAACAGACAGCATACACCAGCTGATATCAAGCCCCCCCCCCAGCACACATACAGTAGAGGACTTCCTGGTCTGTGTTCATTCAGAGATGATGCACCTAACCCTCAAGAGACTGGAGGCCCCAGGAGTTTAGAGGTCAGGTGGTCTGAGGTCAGGGACATCCATGTGGAGACAGGTGGGGTGGGGAGGAGGTGTGGGATGTGGAGCAGGTAGAGGGTGGATTGGGGGTTGGGAAGTGGAATATGGGGTGTAAAAAAATTAATTAATTAAAAAAAGAAGCTCGTCAATTAGTATAGTAATTACTATGTTACAATAAGTTGATAACTGAAAATCATATTGAAAAGCAGTACACACTTGAGGACATGGAAAAATGAGTACTTTCATATATTGCCAGTAAGAAAATTAAATGTTGCAATGATCTGTAATGTATTTGAGTATTTCTATTAAACTCTAAAATATTTGTAACTTTTGATGTGTGTGTGGGGATGGTGGATATTTAAGACTCTGTCCAGTTGAAACAAAAATATGCATTGCCAATTCACTATATGAATAGATGATATTGGGTAGTTATGAGCAAAGTTGAAACAGTGGGAGAAATCTGAATACACGAATAGTTTCCTGCTGTGAGGTATTATGCAGCAACTTGAAACTATGCTCTAGAGTCATAATTGCTGACTGGAGGGGATGGCTGCTACATGATAGTAAGAAAATCAAGTTTCAATCTCATATGCAAACTACTGTTCCATTCTATGGAAACAGTTCTTGTGTGTCATTATGTATTTATCTGTTGCTCCAAAACCAAGGAAAAGGAAGATCAGGTAAATATACACTATATATATATTCTTAAATTTACACCTTTATGCCCTAACACTGATTATGATAAATACAGGCTTATTATTAATGATACTATCATTTTTCATTGGGAAGAAGAAATTCAGTAGCCTAAAAATATGTATAAAAATAAGGGCCTGGAAGATGGTTCTGTTAACACAATATTTGCTGCAAAAGCCTAGGAACCTTTCTTTGGGTCCCCGGTACCCATGAAAAGCAGGTACAACTGTCCAGAATTGTAACCCCATTATTTCAAGTCAGAGATAGGTAGAGTCTGAGGGTAGCCAGACAACCTAGGTTAAATGATAAACTCTAGGTTTAGTGATATATCTAACACACACATACATATATATTCATATATGCATGTGTGTACATGTATATATGAATGTATATATGAATGTACAATGAATATAATATATATACATTGTATACATATATGTTTATATATATACATATATATGTGTATATATACACACACATATGTATATGTATATATATGTGTGTATATATATATATATATACATATACATATATATATATATATATATATATATATATATATGCTTGCTCAGTGGTATAGTTCAGTGGCAGACACTTGCCCAGCATGTATGGGGCTGTGGGTTCAAATATTAGTTCTCCAAAAAGGACAAAGAAAACAGTTTGAGGAACGTTCTCATCCTGAGAAGTGCCCCCTCTTCCTCCTTTAGGGACTCCAAAAGCCTGAACATACTATCCTAGAATTACTTGATGAGACAATAATGTGTCCCTTTCATTTCCTAAAATACAGTTTGACAAAAATCCCCTCCTCAATATTAATCTTTCAGAACACTTCTTAGAGATGCTATCCCCCCACAGATGCTCCATTTTTAGCATCACTTCTGCACAGTGTGATTGCTTATAAAGTCTATTGTGAATCTTTCCTCCAAGTTGTCTTTGGTCGTTCTTTGCACACACAATTCCCGTGGGTGCAGGTCTCATGAGCAATGAGCACTGGCTATCTGAGCAGCACAGGCACCTGTAAGAAAAGCAAACTTCTATCCACATGGCTTCCCTATGTGCTGTGATTCTTGTCCAATCACCCAACCCCATTTGCCACAGGGTAGGTAGCAGATCTCAGCTAGGATAATGAGCCATTTCCTCTAGATGTATATATAGTATGTTGACTAAAACTACTACTGTATTTGTTTCTTTCAGTGGAAAATACTTTTATAAAATACACATATTGTAAATTTTGCAATATTCCAACAATTATGTTGTCTACCATGGGAATGAAGCACAACAACATGGAAAGCAAATGAATGAAATATCCTCCAAGAAGCAAAACAAAAACAACAGCATAATCCCAATGGTATTTGACTCCCTCATGAACAGTCAGTGCTACACAACCAAGAAACTGCATAGCCTTTCATTATATTTGATGTTGAACATGAACTGAGTTTCTATTGCTTATAATTAAGAAAGCCCTAACAAATATGGGTCACAAATATGCTAATCCCCTTTGGAACATCTTTCATAACCTATGACAAGAGTTCTCCCTAGCAGAACTATTATATAAACCAGGTTATATTGGACAACCATATATAAGAGGAACCCAGTATCCAGTACCCAGTATCCTGATACCATCAGAGAAAAGAGCACAGAAGTGAGCACAAAATCTCCTAAGTAGAATGAAAAAATGAAGTATTGTCATAAATAAGGACATAAAATGATGCACAGAATCAAATGATATAAAAAATATATCTCCACTTGATGCCCTCTCTTTATACTGACGTTAGACTCTACACTCTCTCCCCACTGTTGGGCATTTCATCTAAGATCCCTCCCTTTGAGTCCTGAGAGTCTCTCACCTCCTAGGTAACCACTTCCTGAGACAGATGCAGATGCTTGCACCCAACCAATGGACAGAAGCCAGAGACCCTTGGTTGAATTAGGGAAAGACAGGAAGAAGTTGAGGAGGAGGGCGACCCCATAGGAAGATCAGCAATCTGAACTAACCCACCCCCACAAGATCTCTCAGACACTGAGCCACCAACCAGGCAGCATATACTCGCTTGTACAAGGATGCCCCAGACACATATACAGCAGAGGACTGCCTGTTCTGCTCTCAGTGAGAGAAGAAGCACCTAATCCTGAATACACACACACACACACACACACACACACACACACACACACACACACGCCCCTCATGGCTATACGTACCTATATTACCAAAATTGAAGAGGCAGATACAGGAGGATCCCTGGAGCATGTGGACCACTAGCCTAACCAATCAGTGATATCCAACTTCAGTGACACCCCATCTAACAATAAGTTGAAGAATAATTGAGATTCTCTAGCTTCCGAGGGTGTATGCAAACATGTGAACATGCACACATGAAAGAAAAAGAACTAGATATGTAGCACCTAGATTGAATTGGGGTCATAACAGTTTCTAAACCTGTGACAATTAAGAGCATATAACAACATTCTATAGAGAGTCTTACACATCGATACTTCAGATCGCTCTACACAAGCTTACACGACTAGTCAAATGTAAATTAGAATAGTTGCTGCCACAGATAGTGAATCAAGATCCTCAGAGAATTTAGCATATAGCTAGAGTATCAAGAGGATCAATAAATATTACCACAGTCAATATTCAATAGGACATTAACTTCCTTTCAAATCTGCTCCTTTCAAGTTCTGGCTGCAACCATTGCTGCTGTTGCATGGTCCTGTCCACAGAATCACTGGCCTGATTTGCTGCATTTAGTTGTCTCATATAAATCTATGGGAATACTGGAAATATGGCTCAACTGGCTGTTCTACAAGGGCCTGGAGCTCCATTCTCAGCATCCATGTGGTGGCTCACAACCATTTCTAACTCTAGCCTCAGAGAATCCAATACCCTCTTCTGGTCTCTGTACATATCAGTACAAATGTGGTACAGAGACACACATACTGGCAATATCCACACACATATTTTATTAAATTACAAAGAGAATGTATTTATGAAACATAGAAAGAAAAATCTAATAAACATAAATGAAGTGCCTTTTTATGCCAATTTAAAGATATAATCTAAGTACCACAAAATTTAGTTTTGTAAGTTGTGCAATTCTCTAGTTTTACTATTATCTTTGAGTTGTATGGACGCACATTATCACCCACAGCAATCACTTCCCATTGATAATCCAGGCAATTGATGACACACTTCCTCTATAGTGTGCCTGTTGCAGACTAAATAAAGTCTGCAAATGTATTCTGTGATGAACACCTATTATTAAGCATATAAAGTTCAAAATTTATGGGTATTTTAGTGGATATAAGTATTTCTTGTCTTTATATAGTTTAATACTATTTTCTTGTATGGCTAAACCACAGTTTGCTTATCCATTTATTAGTGAAGGCATTTGTTGGGTACTTCTACTTTAAAATTGTCATATATATATATATATATATGTCATATATATGTCATATATAATATACATAATTTTAATATATGTGATAATGGCACAAGGCTTTGTGCAGGTATGTTTGGATTTGCCTAGGTGTAAACATAACCAAGGAATTTTATACAGCCCAAACCCTTCAAAGTCACAGAGTTTTTCAAAGTATCTTCCTACCTAAATGAACCTTTAAGGATTCTCATCATCACATGTGTAAAGGGACTGCCCTCTCTGGATTTAATTTATATTTCCCTAGTGATCAAATTGTTAATTGTCTTTATAAGCTTATTATACACACACAAATCATTCTTAGGAAATGAATTATTAAAATCCTTTCCTCACTACAAACAAATCAATTTAGCTCTTTGACAATATGTATTGTATTTGGTTACTCTCTTGTCCAACTCTTTCTTATCTTCTTCTCACCCCTATCAGCCATCTTTATCCTTACTATTCTTTTTCCCTGACAGGTGACTTTTGGGTTGCTTTTATGGCCCACTTAGTTTAATAAGGGATACCTGTTTCACACTTGGACTGGAAATCTCCTTTGGATGAGAGTGAGCTCAAGAGTGGGTAAGCAACTAAAGATAATCAATGCCTTCTCTCTAAATCTACCAGCAGCAAATAAGTGAGTAGTGTCGGAGCCCTTCCTCCCCCCTGACTGACAGTTGGGCACATTCTTTTTTTTTATTATTATTAGGTATTTTCTTTATTTACATGTCATATGATATCTCCTTTCCCAGTTTCCCCTCAAAAAACAAACAAACAAACAAACAAAGCAAAACAAAAAACAAAAGTGAGACTTGTAGTCCCAGTAGCTTGGGAGGCTGGGGCAGGACTGGGGCAGGATTGTGCATGAGGTAAAGGCCAACCGACATCCTGGGTGACAGGCACATTCTTTTTTGTTTTTTGTTTTTTTTTGTTTTGTTTTGTTTTTTTGTTTTTGTTTGTTTGTTTGGTTTGGTTTGGTTTGGTTTGGTTTTTCTGAGATAGGATTTCTCTGTGTATCCCTGGCTGTCCTGGAACTCACTCTGTAGACCAGGCTGGCCTCAAACTCAGAGATCCGCCTGCCTCTGCCTCCCAAGTGCTGGGATTAAAGGCATGTGCCACCACTGCCCGGCTGATGGGCACATTCTTATACATATCACGTACAGGCATCTGCAGCTTGCTATGGTTCCCTGTTGTAATCATTGTGTTTTGCACTCATGATGGTACCTCACAGACCTTCTTTGTATCTTTAGGCTTTTACATCTTCCATCCTCTCTTCCACAATTGTATCAAATCTTTTGAGTTGATAACCTAGGTGTCTGACTAACACTATGAAGTTTCACCATAGGGATATAATCTCCATTCCAGGAGTTTTTGCCCACATTTATTGCAGGCCTCAAGTTCAATCATAAGACAATTGTTAGTAGTTTTCTTAATAGTATATCATAGTTTGTAGGCTTCATGGATGAATAAAACTTTAACTACATTTTAACTGGATTGTCTTTTTATCGTTGAGTTATAAGTGACATACACACAAACATGCATATATATATAATATATAGACATATACACACATATATACACATCAGCACTATTATCCCTTATCAGATAGAATACACATTCAAATGAAATGTTTTCTGCCATTATTCCTTTTAGATTGTTACTAATGACTTTTAATGAAAAGACATTTTTATTTCAATTAAATCCAATGTATTTTCCTGTGTACACTTATGCTACCAGTGTCAGAATTAAATCATTGTCTAAGCAAAGTTTTACATTTTTAGTTTTATGATCTGTTTTAACCAGTTGATATGTTACATGTAATAAGAATTCAGCCGCATTTTGCATGTAAATATCCAAATTTCCCAGCACCACTTGTAAAAGATGTTTCTTTTCTCTTCATGCTCTTAAAATCGATTAGCCACAGGCAGAGGGGTTTACGTCTGGACCATCAATTCCAGTCCATTGATCTGTATGTTCTCAAAACTTATGGCAACCAATGAGAAGTTAGGACTATTTTACCAGGGACCTCATCTAGCAATAAGTAGGTTTATTTATTAATTTATTTATTTATGCTACAAGATTACCATAGGTCTTTTTTTATTGTATGTTTTCTTTATTTACAATATCTCTTTTCTCAAGTTCCCTTCCAAAAAAAATAAAAATAAAATAAATTAAAAAAAAAACTAAACTAAAAAAATCCCCTGTTCCCTCCCCTCTCCCCCTGTTCACCATCCCACCCCCTCTTGCTTACTGGCCCTGGCATTCCCCTACACTGAGGCATAGAACCTTCACAGGGTCAAGGTCCACTCCCTGCATTGATGACCGACTTGGCCATCCTCTGCTATATACATGCTGCTGGATCCATGAGTCCCCCTATGTGTATTCTTTGGTTGGAGTTTTAGTCCCTGGGAGCTCTGAGGGTACTAGTTAGTTCATATTGTTGTTCAAACTAAGGGGCTGCAAACCCTTCAGCTCCTTGGGTCCTTTCTATAGCTCCTTCATTGGGGACTATGTACTCAGTCCAATGGATGGCTGTGAGCCTCTACTTCTGTATTAGTCGGGCACTGTCAGAGCCTCTCAGGAGACAGCTATATCAGGCTCCTGTCATCCAGCACTTGTTGGGATCCACAATAGTGTCTAGATTTGATGATTGAATATGGGAAGGATTCCCAGGTAGAACAGTCTCTGGATTGTCCTTCCTTCAGTTTCTGTTCCATAGTTATCTCTGCAACTCCTTCCATGGGTATTTTGTTCCCCCTTTTAAGAAGGAACAAAGTATCCACATTTTGGTCTTCCTTCTCCTTGAGTTTCTCGGGGTCTGTGGTTTGTACTTTGTGTATTCCGAACTTCTAGGCTAATATCCACTTACCAGAGAATGCATACCATGTATGTTCTTTTGTGATTGGATAGATACCTCACTCAGGATTATATTCTCCAGGTCCATCCATTTCCCCAAGAATTTCATAAATTCATTATTTTTAATAGCTGAGCAGTACTCCATTGTGTAGATGTACCACATTTTCTGTATCCATTCCTCTGTTGAGGGACATCTGGATTGTTTCCAGTTTCTGGCTGTTATAAATAAGGCTGCTATGAACATAGTGGAGCATGTGTCCTTAATACATATTGGAGCATCTTCTGGGTATATGCCTAGGAGTGGTATAGCTGGGTCCTCTGGTAGTACTATGTCCATTTTCCAGAGAAACCACCAAACTGATTTCCAGAGTGGTTGTACCAGCAGCAATGAAGGAGTGTTCCTCTTTCTCCACAACCTCTCCAGCATCTGCTGTCACTTGAGTTTTTTTATCCTAGCCATTCTGACTGGTGTGAGGTGGAATCTCAGAATTGTTTTGATTTGCATTTCCCTGATGACTAAGGATGTTGAACATTTCTTTAGGTGCTTCTCAGCCATTCAGTATTCGTCAGTTGTGAATTCTTTGTTTAGCTCTGTACCCCATTTTTTTCTTTTAGATATTTTCTTTATTTACATGTAAATTTCTCCATTCCTAGTTTCCCCTCCAAAAAGCAAAGAAACAAACAAAAACAACAAAACAAACCCCTGTTGCCTCCCACTTCCCCATGCCTGCCACCCCGCCCTCTCCCACTTTCTGACCCTGGCATTCCCCTACACTGGGGCACAGAACTTTCACAGGGCCGCATTTTTTAATAGGGTTATTTGTTTCTCTGGCGTCTAACTTCTTGAGTTATTTGTATACATTGGATATTAGCCCTCTATCAGATATAGAATTGGTAAAGATCTTTTCCCAATTTGTTGGTTGCCATTTTGTCCTATTGACAGTGTCTTTTGCCTTACAGAAACTTTGCAATTTTATGAAGTCCCATTTGTTGAGTCTCGATCTTAGAGCATAAGCTATTGGTGTTTTGTTCAGGAAAATTTCCCCTGTGCCTATGTGCTCGAGGGTCTTCCCCACTTTCTTTTTTATTAGTTTCAGTGTATCTGGTTTGATGTGGAGCTCCATGATCCACTTGGACTTGAGCTTTGTACAAGGAGATAAGAATGGATGGATTTGCATTATTCTACACGCTAACTGCCATTTGAGCCAGCACCATTTGTTGAAAATGCTGTCTTTTTTCCACTGGATGGTTTTAGCTCCTTTGTCAAAGATCAAGTGACCATAGGTTTGTGGGTTTATTTCTGGGTCTTCAATTCTATTCCATTGATCTACCTGCCTGTCACTGTCCCAATACCATGCAGTTTTTATCAAAATTGCTTTGTAATACAGCTTAAGGTCTGAGATGGTGATTCCACCAGAGATTCCTTTATTGTGGAGAATAGTTTTGGCTATCCTGGGTTTTTTGTTATTCCAGATGAATTTGCAAATTGCTCTTTCTAAGTCTGTGAAGAATTGAGTTGGAATTTTGATGGGGATTGCATTGAATTGTAGATTGCTTTTGGCAAGATGGCCATTTTTACTATATTAATCCTGCCAATCCACAAGCATAGGAGATCTTTCCATCTTCTGAGATCTTCAATTTTCTTCTTCAGAGACTTGAAGTTTTTGACAACCAGATCTTTTACTTGCTTAGTTGGAGTCACACCAAGGTATTTTATATTATTTGTGACTTATTATAAAGGGTGTTATTTCCCTAATTTCTGTCTCAGCCTGTTTATCCTTTGTGTAGAGGAAGGCCAATGATTTGCCTGAGTTAATTTTATATCCAGCTACTTTGCTGAAGTTGTTTATCAGGTTTAGGAGCTCTCTGGTGGAAATTTTGGGGTCATTTAAGTATATTATCACTTGGAGATTGGTTAGTTTTCAAAATTCTTTAAATTAATATTTCCCCAATGTTAAAAATTTTGAGCTATTCTTTCTTAAAATGTTCTTTCTGGCCCCCTCCTCTGACTCTTGTGGCCCATGTCCCCAGATTCCTTGTTTCCACTTACTTTTTCTCACTCTTCAAGCTTCAGAATGTATAATAGCAATTCATCTATCTTCAAGTTTGATAATTCTTTCAGAAGAAGCCAGCTGGTAGAAACCAGCTTACATCTGTCATTGAAACCCTCTAGTGATCTTTATTTCTCTCCTCTTATGCTTTTCACCCTAAGAATTTTAACGCTTCCTTTTCATGGTTTCTATCCCTTTAATGTTGCTTTCCTGTTAGAAATGCATATCCTGTATTCCCCTTTATAACTTCAGTGTAATTTCTTAGTTCTTTGAACATATTTATAGTAAATAATTTTTAGTCTCTGGGGTAGGTCAACTACTTAGTTTTCCTCAGTACCAGTTTCTACTAAATGTCTCTAACCTATCCCCAACATGTTTGTGTATAAACAATACTTTCCTGCCTGTTTTATATACTTAAAAAAGAATAGATTAAAGAGCTGGAGAGATGGCTCAGTGGTTAAAAGTACTGACTGTTCTTCAGAGGTCCTGAGTTCAAATTCCAGCAACTACATAGTGGCTCACAATCATCTGTAATGAGATCTGACGCCCTCTTTTGGTGTGTCTGAAGACAGCTATAGTGTACTTACATATAATAAATAAATCTTTGGGCTGGAGGGAGTAGGGCTGGAGCAAGAAAAAAACAAAATGAATAGTTTAAATAGTATACTGTAGCAACTATTCTGTAGTTGCTATTCTGACCTTCTATACTCACACCAACAGAGTACTTTGTTGTTAGTGCTTTTCTGTCTCAGACTCAGTCTCTGTCTTTCTCTCTGCGTCTCTCTCTCTCTCTCTGTCTCTCTCTCGTGTCTCTCTCTGTCTCTCTCTCTCTCTCTCCCACCCCATGTGTGGGGTGTGTATGTGGGGGTTGTCTGTCTGTGTCTGGGTGTTGTCAATCTGAGATTCAGGTGGGGGTGTAATGGAGGCAGTCATGAACCTGGGAAAGAGACACTGGAGACCAGCTTCCGAGGTGGAGATTTACTTTATTGTGCAGTAGCCAGCATTTTTATATAGTCTTTGGGCCAATTCGGAATCCACCCAAGCTCTGGAGTAGTCATTCCACTGGCACTATGGGGAGGTTCCCAATTGCCAGCACCTGAGGGGACTTCTGTAAATACATGGGAAGCAGCCACCATCCTATTCTGGGCCCAATGTGAGGTTCTACTAGTTTGCTAGAATCCTCTTTTGTGTCACTCGGTATGCCAGTGGACATGTCCACTTGTACTAATAGAAAGGTATGGAAGTTTCCCTCACCATCCTCTGGGCACTACCCATGGGCCATAACACCAATGTGTGTGTGTATGTGTGTGTGTGTGTGTGTGTGTGTGTGTGTGTGTGTGTGTGTGTGTGTGTGTGTGTGTGTGTGTGTGTGTGTGTGTGTGTGTGTGTGTGTGTGTGTGTGTGTGTGTGTGTGTATGTGTGTGTGTGTGTGTGTGTGTGTGTGTATGTGTGTGTGTATGTGTGTGTGTGTATGTGTGTGTGTGTGCATATGTGTGTCTGTGTCTGTGTGTCTGTGTGTATGTAAGTTTGTATGTGTGTGTGTGTTTGTGTGTGTGTGTGTCTGTGTGCATGCAAGTTTGTGTTTGTGTGTTTGTGTGTGTGTCTATGTGCATGTAAGTTTGTGTTTGTGTATTTGTGTGTGTGTGTGTCTGTGTGCATGTAAGTTTGTGTTTGTGTGTTTCCATGTGTGTGTGTCTGGCATATGTTAATGTGTTCATGTGGGTAGGTGTATTGTATATGTGCCAGGGGTGTGTATATAGTTGTTTGTGAAGACCATAATTGGCACTGAGTGTCTTTCTCAGTCTTTCTCCACCATAAGGAAACACTGCCTATCATTAAACCTGGAGGTCTCAGATTCAGCTAGACTAGCTGGCCAATGAAATCCGAGGATCTGAGTATCTTTTGTTACCTCAGCACTGGAATTATAGGTGCCAACTGCACTGCCTGGTTTTTTTACATAAGTGTTGGGGAAGATGATCTCAGGTACTCCTGTATGCACAGCCAGCACTGTGCCAACTGTGCCATTTTCCAAGCCTCATTTATGTTTTTCAGTGCTATACCTCTTTATTTATTAAAATTAAGTTTTTATTATACTTGAACATTGACTAAAATCTTGATTAGCTCTACCATTATTTAATCACTATAGAGGCATATTCCTAAATGACTGAACAACTAAATCCCCCTTCTTAGGCTGTGAATTTGTGTGTGTGTGTGTGTGTGTGTGTGTGTGTGTGTGTGTGTAGACACATATTCAATACTCTGAATATTTATAAATATTGACTCTTAAAGTCACTCAAAGGTAAAACATTACAGCCTTCCCAAGGTCTTTTCCAAATTCAGAAGCTTCACAGCTACTGGAAATTGTGTGTATAGCCCAGCATATCCATACATCGTTGAAAATTTTGTCTCAAAGAATCTATCAGACCTTTTCAATGGCCCTCCAGGCATTTCATTTTCTAGATGTTGTTCTAGATCCTTCTCCAGCTTCTTGATTGCCTCAACTTGCCACCAGTTACAAAGTTAAGAAACTAACAGATCCTTTAAAAGAGACCCACACAGGAGTGGATAGGCATGTCAGATAGAAGCAACTTCTTTTTCTTGTTTTTTTAAGCATCACCAAATCCTTCCCTTCCATACTCCACAGCACCCAGGCTTCTGGGTTTACTAATCTCCTGATCCCAAGTCTGCAGTTTCCAGGATTAGAGACCAGTCCAGGTCAAACCCAAAACACTATACTAGTATTCTAGTTTTATTTTCTTTGATAAAGGCCTCACTGTGGTGAAACCCTGGGTGGCTTGGAACTTACTATTTAGACCTGGCTGGCCTCAAACTCACAGAGACCACCTGCCTTTCTGTTTGAAGCCTGGGATTAAAGCTCTGTACCACCACATTTGTCTCTTTGGACATCTTTGAAAACTAAACCGTCTTCTAACTTTTACAAGCTTTTGATTAATTTCCAGAGCTCTGAAAGTTGGTTCTAACAGTCCTAGTTGCTTCTGCTTCTTCATAGGAGTAAGCTTTTGGAGGCCCTTGTTTTATCATTCTGAAATTTTTCTCTGCTAAATGATACCTTCTAAAGCATCGGTCTAAGCATCTTTAAAATTGTGCAATATTCAGATAATCTCCAAGGTGACCTACAAAACTCTGTACCATCTGATCCTTATTTACCTCTTAGCCTTGAACATCAGCATTCCCCTGCACCCTCAAGCCTCCTGCCAAAGTCTACAGTAAGCCACCATCCCAATGGCCTTTTGCAGACATTTTTCCTCTGCCTTATTGCCTTACTCTCTGCATTCTGCTCCCACTAGGCTAATTCTTATCAACTCTCAGGTCTCCTAGTAAATGCCACTCCTTGGCACAGCCTTTCTAACTCACAGGCAAAATTCAGTCTCTGCATCACGTTCTCCTGGTAACCTGTTTCCTTCTATCATAGCACTTACCCTGAGTAACAAAATGTAATTTGTACAAGCATTGTGTTAACTATTATGAATTCTGATGGCTAAGATTTAATCTGACTCAGGGTGAAACGTTCAATAAATGTTTGTTGGAGTGAATGAACGAAGAAGAAATCAGATGCATTGTGCAAGTGGCTGGGTACCAAAGCTGTTCTGCCAGAGGAGGAGTGGTCAGGAGGGAACAGGTAACGAGCATCCCTAAAGCTCTACACAGACATTACTGCTTCAACCAGCATGGCACCTCAGAACAGTTAATTTTACAAATTATGAAACTGCTTTTAAAAACTTTCCTAAAAATGTCCTTGATTTTATCCATAAATATCCTCATTCCAGGGAGACCAGGCATTTTTGGAAAAGCAGTGCCATTCAAATCTGAATTTGTGAGAAAAACAAAACAAAAAACAAGCACCTGGAAATATCTACACCAAGGCAACATATCCAAAAAAAAAAAAAAAAAAAATGCTTTGATAAATGATCAGGCTGGTAGGCATTCAGCATAGGTGAGGAGGTATCTTGCCTCTGTTTTGTGCCTGTCAACCTTCTAATCAAAGTACTGAGAGCAGATAAAGGCAATGAGATTGGAGAAAGGGCTGATGAAGGAGGACCTCAGGAAGGCTGAAGGATAAAGGCTGGCTTGGGTGTGTCTCTCAACCAGAAAAACTAAACGAGAGGACACTCCTCACAACTGAAATGGCAGAAAAAGCCTGTCTCTGGGGAAGAAACAACCTGTTTTCTGCTAATAAACTCCAGGGTCGCTTTGTGGCTGCCTTGATTAATTGGTGAAGATGAAATAACCGGAGCTCGGGGATACATGAGACAGCAAAGGATTGTAAGTGACAGTTTGCTGTTAAAATTCATCAGGCCCGGTGAAGCGCCTTGATTAATGAAGTCACTGAGCCTGCCTCCACCCTGAGTAGGGGGGCCGCTGTGGGAGGGAAGGGAAAACAAATTTGCAAGGATGCTCTCACTAAAGAGGTTCAGCACCCGAGTTACATTTAATCTCTCCACTGTTGCATTGCAAGTACTTTCTCCCTCTCAATTGTTCCCCTGTGCTGCTATTAATCACAGACCCCTGTAAAGCAAAGGAAAGGAAGGAGGAAGGAAGCGCAACAGGGCTTGCATTCCCAGCTTGTAGCGGGCGAGAATGATGGGGAAGCAGGGGACCCAGAAGGAGAACTGCTGTGTTATGACCAACCAGAGGAACTTAAAGCAGGATTCTCAGAGTTCAGCCCCAGCAGGCCACAGCTGGACGCCCCAGCTCCCACCATTGCCTAGGGGAGGAAGTTCTTGATGCAACACCGCCATCTACAGCTCACGATGGGAACTGCTCTGAGGGTGCCTCAATTCGAGAAGCTGTGTGGTCAGTTTTGAAGTCAGCTCCTAAAGGAGGAAGATGAGACATCGTTTTCCCACAACAAGGGAAAAATCTTCGCTGGTGTTTGCACCAATAGATATCTGGTGGTATTGCCCAACAATCTCCGTTCTTCGTGAAGCACACAATGAAGAGGATCCTGGTATCTGTAGTGGAAAGTCTAGTACGCCAGGGATGGGAGAGGAGTCTATTCTGAACAACATCTCTACAGTGCATGTCGGCTTTACAAATATGATATTGTCGAGTGAACACAAAGCTTGTAGTGCATATTAACAACACCCTAGTGGTATAGATGAGAATAATAAAAAAAAATCATTCAAGAATATACACCTCTCCTAATTTCCACCAACTACAAACGAGCCTGACATCTTTGTCTTATTGACGAAAATAATTCTGCCTCCTAGCTTTTGTGAACCTAGCTTTTGTGAATTCTTCTCTGAATATGATAGAGCCAGTTAATCAGCAGAGAAGACTATTAGCTTTGTAAGCATGCTCTGTGTGACCTTGAACAGGTCAAATGACCTTTCTGAGCTTTCTTTTTATTGTACCAGTACACTTATAAAGTTGGACATCAGTGTGTGTGTGTGTGTGTGTGTGTGTGTGTGTGTGTGTGTGTGGTGCTTGAATGGAAGTTGAAAATAGATAGCCTTAAGAGATTCAAGTCTGGACCACTCTACAAATTATATAATGCCAAATACTGGCAATATATGAACTCACTCTTGTGACTCACTTCTCTCATTTGGGATAATAAGAACAGGTTAAGGTGTTTTTATATTCTTGTCTTTGACATGAAGTAGAGGGGAAAGAGTTGGCTTTGAGTCTGCCCAGTAAAAGCCTTCCAATGCCACTGGAGTTTATAGAATATTGCCCCTCTCAGGTGTATGCCATCAGCACCAAGCCCACTTCCTCCTGAGGTCTGCATATCAAAAGGGCAACAACTCCCTGGAAGGATTTAATGCAGGTTCCAGGAATCATAAATGAGAGGTTTTATTTTTTTAATCTCTTTATTAAAGCCACCTTGGAATAGGATATGCTTGAGAGCATTTCCCCAGACAGAGTGTTAAATATAGCATTCAAACCAGAAAATTACTCATTGATTTGCCCTGTGAAAAGATAAATGTCTATTCAACTCCGTTCTATCCCAGTGCAGACCTTATTGTTTCCAGGAAGCGATCTGAGTGTATGTCCCTAATGAAGCAGTACAGCATGTAAATGTTTCAAGCACATGGCACAGGACAGGAACAGATCTTGCCAGCCAAATGAGACACCCCAAAAGGCCACCTATGGCTCCTGAAAGCAGAGTGTACGAGCCAGGTAGACAAGTACCAGTAAAGGAGACAACAAGAGCACAGCAGCCAATGCTCCAGGAGAAAATGCTCACAGAAAACAGGATCCTGAGCCAAAGAGGGTGCAGAAGCAATAGCTGATAATTCACTGCCCCAGGAGCCTCTGGATCCATTATAGTTTCAGTCTTGGCTTAAAGAAGGCTTTCATAACGGCAGGTGACTGCCATCTGTAAGACACTATCAGACCACATATGCCTAATAATGCTCTCTCATTTTGATCCAGTGTTTTACAGCTCACACAGGGGCACTGCATGCCCAGCCTCATTTGATTCTCTTAACAACCTATTAAGCAGGTGGTAGAGGTACCTACTGTAAGAGCTGCATTTTGTTCTTCAGAGAGATATTGTAATAGACTACTGCATCTGTCTGCCCACTCTGCAAGGACATGTGGATGGGCCACTCTGTCTCAATCCCCAAAAGGATGAGAGCAAAGGGGAGGGAGAAGGAAAATGAGGAGAAAGGGGAGAAGGCAGAGGTGGCCCAAATAAGCTCTACATACATACCCATGATGCTAGGGAATCCCTAAACTCTAAGATGGTGGTTGGCAGACCTCTATGGATGAAAGCTAACAGAGGTTAGAGGGAGGGATTCACAGTCTTTAAGAGAAATACATAGTGATGCTGATTCTGAGGAGTTTCCTAAATTAAAGGAGAAATCCCATAAATCCCAGGCTTTTCAGTCTGACCCCGAGGAAATGGTGGGACTATGGAAGCGTGCCTAATGAGCATGCAGGAAGCTTGGGCATTGTCCCCAATGAGGTAAAACCAGGCATTGAGGGATGCACTTTCTATTCCCATTGCTCAGGAAGTGGGGTGGGTGGGAACAAGAGCAGAAGATGAAAGTCATCCCAGCTACACACCATTTGAAGCCCACCTGGGATGTGAGACTCTGCCTGCTTAAAGGGTATAAAAAGAAAGGAAAGGATTACTCTATTCTTGTTAGGAAATGATACATATTATCAATCAGATGATAATATTTAAAAACATATTATTTTGGTTCTCTTTTATTAAAAACATTTAAAGTATGTACACTGAAGAACGTAAAGTGATTGTCCAATTAATCAGGTGACCAGAATTTCTATCACCTTAATCACGTGTCATTTCATGGTGAGAGGCAATTTTGAATTCTCTTCTACTTCTTGATATACTTCCTAATTCGTTCAGCTGTCAACATGACGCAACCCAGAGTTATCTGAGGGAGTCCCAGTTGCTTCATTGTCTCATCTGTCTCGCAATAAGAGGATCCTGTGGCCAGGGCTAATTAGGTGGCTCTAGTCATGAACTAGAGCAAGTAAGTCATGCTGCTCCATGGCTTCTACTTCAAGCTTCTACTCTGAGTTCCTGTTTGACACTTTCCCTTGATGATGGACTAGAACCTGTAAGATAATCTAAATCCTTTCCTCACCAAGTTGCTTTTGGTCATGATGTTTTGGTCATGATTCACACAGCAATGAAGGGCAACTTGGTCCTTTTGATGTGACAGCTATCAAGACCTCAAGTTTGGACACCAGGTACCATGGATGTGGTGCTTGCATGGCTTGTTCAAGGCAATCCATCAGTGATAAACATTTGCTAAGAAACTATTTTCTGTTGAGTTCCAATTTTGAAATGTAATCCTGTGCTTCTCAATTTCATGTCTGTACATAACAATATGGACTCTTGCTATAGGATAGAGTTAGGTTCAAAATGTCCAGAGCTGAGATCCAGCTTTCAGAAGGAGATACCTGATAAGACATTGATCCTTAAGGCTCAGTGTGGATGACAGGTTCCTGAGTGACTCCCTTGGTTATTCTCGAGAATGAATATAAAATAATAGGACACAAATACTAGTAAGAGCGATTCTAGTAAACAGAAAATAGATGGAACATAGAAAATTAGAAGAAAATTACTCTTGACCTTTAGGGCCAGTGTGGGATTTTGACCTGATGTAAAAGATCCAGGTCACTGGTGCCACAACTCTGTAGTCCTCAGATCTCTAGGAATCTCAGAAAGCATCTGCAGGAATTGTTGAGTTGTTTTAAATATTCTAAAACTAACAACTGAAAATTAAATGTATACACATAGCCAGCCTTCATTTATTCATGAAAATGTAGACTCATTAATAAAATTTACTGTGGTGTTATGTCTCTTTATTCCTCCCGATGCTAGCTTAGTACTTATCTGGGCTTCATTTAAGATATATATGTCTTCAACTAATAAAAATAAGAAAATGAATTAAGTATTCATAAATGCAGTTCAAGCACTAGAAACTAAAATAAAATACTTGGTAGTAAAAAAAAATGTTGGAAAGTAATTCAATTTTTTTATTTCATGGTATTGCTTTATTATTCAGTTTTATCTCTAGAAGTTTTGTTTAACTGTTTATGTGGTACATTGTTTGTCATTCTCTTAGGTCTATAAATATTAACTTAGCAAAAGTTTAAGAGTAAACTAAAAAAAAACCGGCACAAATACCTACTAGTTCACCTCAAGATAGTGGTAATTGTATTTTATAAGCAACCTACTATGTGTTGGCCACTAGTACTGATTATCTGTCATACTAATTCATCAGAATTGCTTCACATATGATTGGACTTTAAAAATTGGGCTGAAGATATGGCTCAGCAGTTACAAGCTCTTACTGTTCTCACAGGGAATACAGGTTTGGTTCCCTAGACCCATATAGCAATTCACAAACATCTGCAACATCAGTTCCAGAGGAGCCCATGTCCTGCTTACTTGCTAGAGTTCCAGCACGTATGTGATATGTATGCATACATTGGGGGCATGCACACACACATTTAAAATAAGATATGTATGTGTTATATGTATATGTGTATGTTTTTGTGTACATTGTGTACATGGAGGCATGTATGGTCCAAGGTTGATGTCAAGTGGATTCCTCTGCCATTTTCTACCTTATAGATTGAGACAGGGTATCTCACCAATTCAATAGGACTCCCTGTCCAGCGAGTCTGGGGCCCATCTGTCTCTGCTTCTCAAGTGCTCTGATTAAAAAGGAACCCTGCCATCTTTGGCTTTTTGTATGGCTGATGATGATATAAAATGAGGTCCTCATGCTTTTGTTATGTTTTGGCAAACACTTTAACCTAAAATAGTTATTTTATGCACAAAATAACTAAGCCTTAGAAACATACAGTAACTAATCCAGAAACCCAGACCAAATAAAAGGATTGTCTAGCAGTGAAGCCTAAGTCTCTACCCCAAACCATAAAAATCCTAAATAAAATCTAAGATTCTGCTATCTTAAGTTGCTGTTACATTCTAGCCTTTTCATACTGTATGTTTGAACATGGAAGGAAAATTACTGACTTACTTACTTACTTGTACCTAAGCTCTTTGCAAAAGTGTTCGTGTGGCTGAGAGAAGTGTAAGTGGACCCCAGTGTTCTCTATAGCCAACAGCAAGCTGCCATTTCTCCTAAAGACCCAAACCCTTCTCTCGAGCAGGCACACAAAGGAAAAGACACTCAACCCACAAAAGCCCTGGTGGGAATGCAAACTGAATTCTATGTGTTTGCCCTGAGGGCACTATAGAACAAACACGAGTTTAGAATGAAATAAATCTAGATCTAACCCTGATCCTCACATAACTGTCTTCTGAACACTGGCAGTTCACGGACTTTGCTGAACCATTTTATTATCTGATCAAAGTGGGATAATATGGGATTTTTCACTGGAGGGTGGTGAGAGCGAAATCACTCTTTGTAGGCAGAGCCCCTGGCATATGTGAAGCACTACACAAATATATCAGTAGCCCTGTTCAGACCAGCTGCTTTCCACCTCACTTTTTTGGCTAGTATCTGCAAAATCAGAGGCTTCTAATGGAAATTATCCCCCCCCCTTGACCCTGGATAATCCACAACGTAAAACCTGAGCTGTTTAGGTCACCTGACCCTAGTTCAAGCATTCTCAGAATTGCTAAATATGATAACTAAAGATGGATGGATGATAAAATAAATGATAATGACAAATATAAAGCAAGTGGTAATAGTAAGATAAAAAAAACATCTGTGGTGTATAGACCACAATTATAGCCAGAGTAGACTTGCTGTGACTACCAAGAGGGCAAAGTGCTTTCCTGAGTGTTAGAAGGTCTGGAAAAGCATCCTTGTTTCCCACATCACACCTCCTGGAAAAGTAAGTTTTAAAAGATATAAATAAACATACAAAGTCAATTTTAAGAAATCATAAAAATGGTGTATACCTGGTGTCAAAAGGTCAGACTGACATCTACAGAGTGGTAAAGGATAGGCAGTGTAAAACAGCCTTGTGATGGGATCATTAGTAACAGAGAACAATGGTTTTGTTCAGGGGATTATAAAATGGAAAAGAAAAGAAAACTTAGTAGGAGAGTAAAAAGCCCGTGGCTTTAATTTTTCATGACTCTTGGTGCTCTGTGAAGCCCATGATATCTCTGATCCTTCCATTCTATTCAAATTCTCTTTGCGTAGCCAGCACCAGACCCTGTGTTCACATAGACTGACAAATACTGAATTTTTTTTTGTTAGCATCACCATTGAGGGATTTCTTATTTTGCTCCCTGAGAACACTTGTGTGGAATGAGTTCTGCAAGTTGACTCAAGTCTGTCCCAGCTGGGTCCTTTCTCCTGCTGGAAAGGCAAGCAGGAAGAGGTAGCCTGTCATCCAGCAAGGCAACTGCCACCATGCAGCCCAGGAAGCCTGCAGAGTTCCAATGGCAGCTATTATTTGCAAGGACAGAAAAAGAACTAGAGTTGGCACAAACAACAACATTTGAGATTGAAGAGGACGAACCCTAGGGAAATTCTAACTCTGTCTTCAGAATTGTGAAACACTGGCAAGTCTTCCAGGATGTGACTTAGCTTCCTACCTCAGCATCATGGTAGTATATTCTTATAATTGAAATACTGGCCAAGTGAATTACTTGTTTCTAAACTAGCAATGATCCCCCTTATCCTACTGATATAAATATGGAATCATCAAAATGCCATCTTTATTTTTCATTAATTTATTTATTCACTTTATATCCTAGTCACACACACACACACACACACACACACACACACACACACACACACCCGTCCCTTCTCTACTCCCAGTCCCATCCTTATAACTTCATTCCTCTATTATTCTTTCCCCTGCTCCTCAGAGAAGAGGAAGCCTCTCTTGGATACCACTCTGCTCTGGGACATCGATTTGTAGCAGGATTAAGTTCCTCCTCTTCCACTGAGACCCAATCAGGCAGTCCAGCTAGGGGAAGGGGATCCAATAACAGGCAACAGAGTCAGAGACATCCCCAGTTCCAATTGTTAAGGGACCCACATGAAGACCAACCTGTACATCTGCTACCAATGTTTAGGGGCCTAGGTCCAGACCCTGAGTGGTCTTTGGTTGGTGGTCTCTGTGAACCCCTGCCCCCATGGCCTACTTAGTTGACTCTATAGGTTTTCTTGTGGTATCCTTGAACCCTCACTGTTCCACAAGATTCTGCCTGATGTTTGGCTGTGGGTTTCTGTATCTGCTTTCATCTACTGCTGGATGACACCTCCCAGGAGACAGTTATGCTAGACTCCTGGCTGCAAGCATAGCAGAGTATCATTAATAGTGTTGGTTTGGCTCTTTCACATGGGATGGGTCTCAAGTTGGGTCAGTCACTAGTTGGCCATTCCCTCAATCTCTACTCCATCTTTACCCTTGTGCATCTTGTAGGCATACAAAGTTTACATTGAAGGTTTTGTGGGTGGATTGATATCCCCCTCCATCCACTGGAAGTCCTACATGGCCATGTCAGTCTCCATCTCTCCAGTTGCTGAGAATCTCAGTTAGAGCTGTTTGCTCATTTTGCTACGAATGCCTGTGAACTTCCAATAGTGTTTAATGCCATGGTGAGTTCTTTGAGTGAGATGTTCTATACTTTTTTGATCTTTAGCACTTTAATATGTATTATTGGGCATACATTATTATTGTTGAGTGAGCAGTAACTATATGAAAGAATAAATAAAGGAACAAGAAAGGAAGTACAGAAGCCATTTCCTGCCTGGGCTGTCATTAAGAGGCTAGTGTAAACATATTAGGTTACACTATTTAATGAGTTCACACTTCCTGCTAGCAACAAGCTAAGTACATTGTATATAATCTTCTTTTTTCATCTTCACACTACCAGTGTGAGATAGCGAGAATTATTAGTCTCATATCAGCAGGAAAGAAAAATAATTAGAAGCTTGGGCAAACAGAAAAAACTTGCACAAGGCTACATTGTCAGAAAGTCACAGACAGACTGGCACCATCTCCTTATGGAGCTCAACATTAAGTAAATGCTCTGATTGTGTATTTTTGATTCTTCTCTCAGCATTATGATATTATCCATTCATCCACTCACCCATTCAATGACATCTATTCAAAAGCATAGAATTTACCTTTAATCAGTTCTGTTAAGCTCCAGAGAGTACAAAAAATAAAATTAAAAAAAATTTTTAAATTATCTCATTTCTTGCATTTTTCTGCCAGAGAGCATTAAATTGTTTTAGATGAAAACTAATTGCTTATATATCAGCTTTGTCTAAGAGCAACTCAGTAGCCATAGTAGTAGTTGCATGTTCTTCTTTCTGCCCTCACTGTCCATCAAGATGACACATGGTGAGGACTCTGAATGTCTGCTAAAATGGATGGACTGGATAGTTTGGGTAACAATTACTAGTTCAGACATCCTTCCTTCCATTTTGTCTATAAGCTTTGTGAGGAGCAGGACTATATCTTTGTATGAACTATTTTTACCATCCAATTACCATAGTTCCCAGTATGGACATTGGGTATAGTTAGAACCCAGAAAATTAATGTTAATAAGAAAAAAATTGTGATTTCATGGTAGAATTTATATATCTTCTCTAATCATTACAGAAATCTTTTAATCGGGAGTCAGTAGAAAGTCATGAACCTCAGTATGTGGTTGTCAATAAAATGGACATCTATCCCAAATTTGACACAGTGCTCTGTCTGCTTTGCCTCTCCCTTTCTGGAATTTCTTGTACTTTCCATAAGGTACTCACAAAAGTAGACAAGATCTAAATATGTAAATTTATCCCCTCTGATGGGTACAAGAAAAAAATCCCACAATCAGACTCTGGCCAGATTTTTCTCTAGGAATGATTGTGTTAAGTTGATCAGCTAAAGATGTGAGATAAAGAATTTGTGGTAAAGAGACAGCCACACTGAGCAGAATGCCTTTGATTGGGGCTGTCCATTTGGTGCAAGCTGCATTCTTGTCTATTCTATACTTTAGTTGAGCCACATGAAATTGGAGCAGATTCCCAATTCATCTTTTTTTGAATGGTTTTCTTTCTTTTCTCTGAGATAGATTATTTTTGTCACTTGCCTTCTAATGAGTCTTTTTTAATTATTTATTTTTTGAATACACTTTTCATCCAATCACAGACCCCCTCTCTCCCCTTTTTCCAGTTCCTTCCTTAGAATTCTCTCCCATCATTGTGCCCTCCTCTTCTTCTCAGAGAAGGTAAGCCCTTCTTTGGTACCATAAATGGTTCCAAAGACTATTCTGATAACAGATACAGGTTGTTAAAGAACAAAACGAAACTGAAAAGGGATAAATAGCATTAAATTTTACAACAGGACTAGAGAGATTTACTTAAGATTTTTCAAAGTCAAGCTATAGAGATTCAAACAATAAGAAAACAGAGGTTATTTGACCAAATAAGATGGTGCTTAAGCAACTCATAAGAAATTCCTAGAAGAGAGGGAGGACAATTAAATAATTTGATATGATAGCATCTAACTGAATAATAAATAGGCAGTGTCCTTACAGGACTTATGGTGGACGGAAGAAGGTGAAAGGCAACTGTAGAAACTTAAGTCACAGCCCACTGTGTCACCATGAAATATCTCCCTTCCTCCAACCCTCCCTCCCTCCCTCCCTCCCTCCCTCCCTTCCTTCCTTTCTTCTTTCATTTCTTCCTTCTTTTTCCTCTCCAGCTCCCATCCTTCCTGATATGCATTTACTCAATGCTTATACGTAAACTATTGTACATATGTCTTTATATATACATATGTTCTATCATGTCAAAGATCGACTACTTCTAAAATAATGAATGGTAAATGCCCTTTCTTCATTCAAAGGCCATCTGACTGCAAAGGCTTGGAGAACAAAGGGGCACACAGAATTTGTAGATAGCATCACCAAAGAAGCAACAGATGAGAAGACTGAAAACATGGACAGTACTTGCCTGTGGCCAAGGAGAGTGCTCTAGATAGGAAGCAGCATTCCAAGAAGAGGAAACAACAGGTACAAAATCATGATGATCTACTAAAGCATGATGTATCCAAAGGAGGCAATAATTCTCTCCAGCACCTGCTCCAGCTGATTAAGTATACAAGTAAGTTAACTACGACATTAGGTCCTCCTATATGAATGGGCAATGTTAAAGTTTTGTCACCATGACAAAATGCCTAACAAAATATTTTAAAGAAGAAAGATACACTTTGGTTTATGGTTTCTAGCATGCTGAGGCAAGTATTGTATAGTTGCTCACATCACAGTATCCAGAAAGCAAAGTCAGAGACAGAGGAGAATCTGCCTAGTAGCTGACTTTCTCCTTTATGTTATTGTTAATGTTGTTATGCATTCTCCATTGTGTTTGTTTGGTTTGAGGATTTTGTTTTAAGACAAAATCTTACTCTGTAGCTCAAGATAGATAGAAACTCAGAGTAATCTTCCTGCCTCAGCCTCTCAATTACTACAGTTATAAAGCAATCATGACCTCTTTCTCTTCTTTTCCTGTTTATTCCATATATCCCTTAACCCAAATTCAGAGTAGGTTTTTTCATTTAGTTAATTATCTGGAAATACCCCTACAAACACACTTAGAGGTAATTCTCAATACAATCAAGCTGACAGTCAATATTAACTATTCCATGAACACAGAATGCTGTGTGAAAACAGATCAAGGAAAACCAACTCAGATTGTTGATAGAGTTGAGATTCTGAGAATTTCCAGAAGCAAGTGGTATCTATACAAGTCTTCATCCATAGGAGATATTTAAGAAACACAAGAATAACAAAGGATAATTTAGACAAAATAAGCAGGGCATGGACAGACATTGGAAAACCACACAGATAAAGGGGATACAATTATCTTCCCATTGTCTTTCTTTTTTTTTTTTTTTTTTT
>NW_022196897.1:81174789-81192878 GCF_008632895.1 Mastomys coucha | reverse complement strand
TAGCTCTGTAGCCCATTTTTTAATAGGGTTATTTGGTTCTCTGGTGTCTAACTTCTTGAGTTCTTTGTGATCTTTACCAACCCATTGTCTTTCTAACAGAGCTCTTCTCTAAGGAAGAGAGACTGGAATCAGAGGCCAGAATACCCTAGTAAAAGAAGAAAAATCAGCAATATGGACAAAAATTTTTTTTTTTTTTTTTTAGTTTCATCTGTGTTATTGTGAAAAAATAACCTGACAAAAACAACTTGGGGAATAAACAGCTTACTGGAACTCACAATTCCAGGTCCTAATCTTTTGTGTGCAGAAGTCAAGGGAGCAGGAACTTGACAAAGCTGGTCATCTACAGTCAAGAGCAGAGAAAAATGAACACATGCATGCTTCCTTGCTTGCTTGTCCTCAACTGGACTTCTCAGCTCTTATACAGGTCAGGACTCTTGCCACCTGAAATAGTCTGAGTCTTCCCACATTAATTAACCTAATTAAGATAATCCAAAGAGACACTCATAGGCCAATCCACTGTAGGCCATCCTCCATTGAGGCTTTCCCGGTTATTCTATATTTCATCATGTTGGCAATCAAAGTTGACTAGCATAGCCATCATGTTGAAAGGCAAAGTGAGCAGTAAATATCATAGCAAAATGATATTTACTGTCTAGATACACATTGTTTTCTGGTACAAATAAGTTAAATAAAGCTGTGCAGTGGTGGCACATACCTTTAATCTCAGTACTTGGGAGGCAGAGGCAAGTGGATTTCTGAGTTCAAGGATAACCTGGTCTACAGAGTGAGTTCCAGGACAGCCAGGATTATACAGAGAAACCCTGTCTCAAACAAACAAACAAACAAAAAATCAACCAACCAAACAAACGAAAAAAAAGAGTTAAATAATCTAATGTTATAAGGCATTGGGGTGATTTCCCACAGAACTTACTCAGAACAAAAGAGTTTCCTTCCTTTGTTTATTTTATGATGTGCAGAGGGGTTCAGTGTAATGCTAGCATGACTTACACAAGAGAGATACTCCTGAAGGACCACCTTCCTCAAGTACCTTTCCAACAGAGATGATTTACTTAGGTCCCATATCACAGGAACAAAGCAGTGTGCAGTAGCATCCTCCACTGTCCCTGTAAGACCGAAGGAGTTGGAAGTAGCAGGCATTGAATTTCCTTAAACTTCTTACAACTGTCACATTATAAGTTAGACCAGCGTGGTACTGATTATTTTATTTACCCACCACAGAAATCCATCCTTCCTGAGATACACTTTTGAACTTCCCCCAAACAGCACATCTCACTTAGAAAGGCACCATCAGCATCCTCTCACAAGAATTTAGATAACTCCTTAATTTGAGGAAGGCTAGGGATTCTTACTGTTGAGGCAATTATGTAAGGAGACTAGATAGATGTCTCTAAACTAAATGATTGGATAATATTATAAAGCCTCATCTTCTCCACAAGCTATTCCAGGCATCTGTTATTATACAGAATTTTCTGATAAAATAGAGGAAAACTAAAGGACAAAAAATTTCCCCAGGTATGCAACAAGGAATACGTAAAAAGCCCCTAGATTTTCAGTTATGATGATGCAAAGATCTAGTTTTCTCCTTTGGGTCTGTATACTTTGTAAGAAAGGTGATAGGGTCGGGAAATAACAGAGGGCCAGCTTTTTAACTAAACCAAAGCAGCATTTTTAGAGATTCTGAACATTTGGCAAGTGGAGAGGAGAAATAAATTATACAAATGTACTGTGAATAACAATTTTAATATTTAAAAATTCTTCCTACAGGAACTTTACATCTCCCCAGGTCTCAATGGGGAGGCTAATGGGAAAGCTCTGCATCTGATTTACATAGGTCTGTGCCCTGGCCCCAACATGCACTTCGAGTCTATGGATGTTTCTACTTGCAAAGCAACCATGGAGGGTCTTTTGGGTCACCATCTTGAAAATCTTAGGCACTGGAATCTGATGCCCAAATATTGAACAATGAACATGGCTTCTGATTCTTGGAAGCAGACACATGCACACCCGCACACATGCAATTTTCTTTTTTAGTGTTTGTTTGTTAAAACAAAACTTAAAAGAAGTTGGTGACAGAAATAAGCCATATATTATACAAAACTAAGTCAACAGGAAAGAGATGGGAATAAACAAGGTGTTTGCATAAGGTTTCTGACATTGTTTGGAAATAAATTATACATAAAATGCAGTAAAGATGAAAGGGTAATAACTGATAAAAGCAATAAATGTTTACTGAGAATATGTGGTGAGTAAGCTGTGTGCACACATACACAAGTGCACACATACACAAGTGCACACATACACAAGTGCATACATACATACCTGCATACATACACATGTGCACACATACACACGTGCACACACAAATAATCTATCACCCCATATCTTTCCTTCTGTCTCCCTGTACCCTCTCCTTTCCTGTTTCTTCTCCCCCGTCTCTCTTAGCAAGTAGACTGAAAAACAGTGCAAACAATTCTAAATTGTTTCTAAGTCTGAGTGCCTATGTAAAGATAAGGGTAAACATGGGTGTCACCCTGAAGCTGGAACTTGTCTTGAAGATCTCTGAGGATTGACATTTTACCCTTAAAAATCCTCTTTTTCCTTCCCTTTAGTTCCCTCTAGGAGGCACATACACATGTTTCACTGTTCTCTTCTGAAGTCCCTCCCCCAACACCTTTCATACACTATCACCTTTTGCCAAGCCTAACCCAAAGCCTGCTCCCATTCAGTGATCTAGCTCTCAAAGCAACCTTGCAGCCAATAACAGAACATGGAATTGACCCACAGAACTTATTCCCAGAAGCACCAACAATGTACCTACCAGATGCTGGATGCAGCTAATGTTTGTGACAGAATGAAAGTTTCACCTGTTCACTTCTTCCCATTGCCAATGTGAAGATGCACTGCTGTTCCCATTTGACAGAAGCCAACATTGCTCCAAAATGAACCCATCACATGAAGCTGCAATGTTACAGATGCTAAATCCACATCCAAAGCACATGTTCTTTCCTCTAATCCTTCACAATTATAAAGCAATCCCACTTCACATTGTTCTATTCTCATTTTTAACAAGTATTAGTCACAGAAATTAGTTCCAGATATTAGAAACAGATATTAATTTACATGTATTTATAAAAGAGAAAGCTAATCCTTAGCAAAATTAAGCAACTTGTCTAAATTCTCACAGCATACACAAAGGAGGTAACAATCAAACATGCTTACCAGTAAATCAATTCTGCATGAAGAAGTTCTTGATTCTTCACATCAGCCTTTCCTGCTACATGGGATTGTGAATGTGGTGGATAGAGGTCAGGGTCTTGTGGTTCTTCAATTTAGAGAAGTCACCTTTACCAGATACTTAGGAAACTGGGGAGAAGTTCTGTGGGCCAATTTCATGTTCTCTTATTGGCTGCAAGGTTGCTTTGAGAGCTAGATGACTGACTGGGACTGAGCTTTGGGTTAGGCTCAGGAAATAGTGGTATATGGGGGAGGGACTTCAGAAGAGAACAGTGAAACACGTGTATGTGCTTCCCAGAGGAAACTAAAGGGAAGGAAGAAGAGGACTTTTAGGGGTAGAATGTCAATTCTCAGAGGGCTTCCAAACAAGTTCCAGCTTCAGGGTCATCCTCTTAATATGACTGAAGTATAAGTTTTACTTATTTGCCCTTTCCCCTGTACACATACCCTGAAGGGAAAGAAAATAAATGTACTTTCATATTCATGCCTCACTCAGGCATTAATTAAAACCCAGTGCATGGGTAAAAATCAAAGAACTGTGACCTCACAGGCCCTTCAGCTTGCATAGGCCCGCAGGCAAAACAGCACAAAGAAGCAGAGAGCATCTAAGGACACAGTACAGGACAAAGCGGGAGGCGGGAAGTGGGTGTTGGGTGACAGTTTGTACAACAGAAAACCTTAGGGGACCTGGATGCACTCGATTTTTTATTATTGCCTTGTATTAAAACTGAAGCAGCAAGTTCCTTCATGTGGTTCATTTCAGAAACACTGTAGAAAACCTCACACATTATCCGAGTCTAAAATAAAACTCACCATAAGACCAGGACCAGGAGAAGTCTATCAGTTCATTGGAAGGTAGGCACGCCAGATCATGGCAAGGATGGAAATCGTAAGCTGAGAGCTTTATGAGCCCACCAATCAGTTTCAAGCATTGTTCTCAGCCTAGAGAACACATCCAGCCTGTGATTTATGGCACATGAGAAGCTCTGAAGCAATGTTGCAAATGGAGACCCAGAGAAGGGGCTCTTCTATCACAGTAATAAATTCATGCTCCCAGATTCATTTAAGCCTGAGTTTTTAATTCTCTACCCCTTACCTAGTACAATTAAGGCCTGAATTAATTACAAAAGGGGTAAACAAAGAGATGTATTGTTTCACAGGCATGCAAAATCTAGCTCACTGCCCTACATTAATACTACTTAACAAATATATCTTCAGCTCAGGCATAAAAAAAATATCTCCTAATTTTCTGGTTCTAGCTGGTCTCCTTCAATAATTCTTACAAGAAACTGTCTTTTTACTACTGCCCCATGATTTTTTCTTTGGATATATCATATCTTAAAGGCTTGAGAGTAGATAAATGCATAAATAGTACTCTAGGGAATAATTGAATAGGTTTTTTGGTTTTGTTTTTGTTTTTCTGGAATGAAAATGGAGATCCTCAATACATCATAATGAAAATACATTCATGCTTGATTTTAGAAAACACAAGTTCCATAGACTATATTTTTGTCACCTTAGTAGATTGTAGATAGTAGATTGTCACAAATATGGGAAACTTAGATTTATTGCAGATACACTAATCTCAAAAATATATAAATCGAAAGGCATGTTGTAAAACTGGAAAAGTTGAAGTGCCATCAGAAGAGGTAAGTTCTCCTCCAGGAAAGAAATCCTACTTAAAATAAACATCACTGTAGTCTTGAGTTCCAAATGTGAACTTGACTGAGTTCTTTCTTATAAGTTACCCTTAGTCTATAAGTCCTTCCCTAGATGTCATGGGAGAGATGATATCATTCAATGGGGTTACTTATAAAAAGTGTTCTGGGAAGCACTGACCAAAAACAAAACAAAAATCTCTCCAAACAACTTTGAGCCATATTATTATTATTATTATTATTATTATTATTATTATTATTATTATTTACTTATTCATTTTACATCCTGCTCACTACTCCTTTACTGATCACCCCTCCTACAATCCTCTCCCAATTCTCCCTCCCCTTCTTCTATGAATGGGTGGGGACCCGCCCAACCCTGGCACATCAAACTTCTGTGACGTTAGGCACATCCTCTCCCACTGAGGCCAGACAAGGCAACCCAGCTAGAATAATATATACCATGTACAGGCATCAACTTTTGGGATAGCCCCCATTCCAGTTGTTCAGGACTCACATGAAGACTGAGCCACACATCAGCTATATAGGTGTGGAGAGGTCTAAATCCAGACTGTATATGTTCTTTGGTGGTAGGCCAGACTCTGAGAGCCCCAAGGTCCAGGTTGATTGATTCTGTTGGTGTTCCTGTGGAGTTACCTTCTAATCAAGGGTCATTTCTTAACCTTGAAGTCTTGGCAGAATGTTTTAAGATTTTGTAACAGTCCAGTCTGCGAAAGTGGTGAAGAAATTGGGTATGTAGAAGAATGCAAATCGATCTATTCCTATCTCCTTGTACAAAGCTCAAGTCCAAGTGGATCAAGGACCTCCACATAATGCCAGATACACTGAAACTAATAGAAAATAAAGTGGGGAAGAGCCTCAATAATATAGGCACAGAGGAAAATTTCCTGAACAGAACACGAATACCTTATGCTCTAAGATTAAGAATTGACAAATGGACCTCATGAAATTTCAAAGCTTCTGTAAGGCAAAGGACACTGTCAATAGGATAAAAAGGCAACCAACAAATTGGGAAAAGATCTTTACCAACTCTATATCTGATAGAGGGCTAATATCCAATATATACAAAGAACTCAAGAAGTTAGACTCCAGAGAAACAAATAACTCTATTAAAAAATGGGATACAGAACTAAAGAAAGAATTCTCAACCGACGAATACCAAATGGCTGAGAAGCACCTAAAGAAATGTTCAACATAGTTAGTCATCGGGGAAATGCAAAGCAAAACAACCCTGAGATTCCACCTTACACCAGTCAGAATGGCTAGGATAAAAAACTCAGGTGACAGCAGATGCTGGAGAGGTTGTGGAGAAAGAGAAACATTACTTCATTGCTGGTGGGACTGCCAGCTGGTACAACCACTCTGGAAATCAGTTTGGTGGTTCCTCCAGAAATTTGACATAGTACTAACAGAGGACCCAGCTATACCACTCCTAGACATATACCCAGAAGATGCTCCAACATGTAATAAGGACACATGCTCCACTATGTTCATAACAGCCTTATTTATAATAGCCAGAAACTGGAAACAATCCAGATGTCCCTCAACAGAGGAATGGATACAGAAAATGTGGTACATCTACACAATGGAGTACTACTCAGCTATTAAAAATAATGAATTTATGAAATTCTTGGGGAAATAGATGGATCTGGAGAATATCATCCTGAGTGAGGTAACCCAATCACAAAAGAACACATATGGTATGCATTCTCTGATAAGTGGATATTAGCCCAGAAGATCCAAATACACAAAGTACAACCACAAACCATAAGAAACTCAAGAAGAAAGAAGACCAAAGTATGGACACTTCATTCTTTATTAAAAGGGGGAACAAAATACCCATGGAAGGAGTTGTAGAGACTAACTATGGAGCAGAGACTAAAGGAAGGACAATTCAGAGACTGCTCCACCTGGTAATCCTTCCCATATTGTCATCAAATCTAGACACTACTGTGGATGCCAGCAAGTGCTAGATGACAGGAGCCTGATATAGCTGTCTCCTGAGAGGCTCTGACAGTACCTGACTAATACAGAAGTAGAAGCTCACAGCCATCCATTGGACTGAGTACAGTGTCCCCAATGAAGGAGTTAGAGAAAGGACCCAAGGAGCTGAAGGGTTTGCAGCCCATTAGGATGAACAAAATTAAGAACTAACTAGTACCCTCAGAGCTCCCAGGGACTAAAACTCCAACCAAAGAATACACATGGTGGGACTCATGGCTCCAGCAGCATATGTATAGCAGAGGACCACCAAGTCTGTCATCAATGGGAGGAGAGGCCCTTGGGCTTGTGAAAGTTCTATGCCCCAGTGTAGGGGAATGCCAGGGCCAGTAAGCAGGAGAGGGTGGTCTGGTGAGCAGGGGGAGGAGGGAGGAAACAGGGTTTTGTTTTGTTTTGTTTTGTTTGGAGGGGAACCTGGGAAAGGAGATATTGTACATAAAGAAACATCTAATAAAAAATAAATAAATTACATGGTATGTTCAAAAAAAGAATTTCCTATATGTATATAATGTATTATTTTCATATCTACCTATTTATTTTCTTCCTTAACTTCCCCATATACTCCTCCCATCTTCATGTTGTTTTTGTTCCTTGTATACCACACTCCATTCAAACAGGACTGTGTGTATGTGCATGGATGTAAGGTTACCCACTGGTCTATGCACAGCCTATTAGTGGTCTCATCCCTAAAGAAAAATGACAATCCTCCCACAAGTAGCCTTCAACTGCCAATAGCTTCTCAGTGGATATGAATGGGGCCCCTTTTGCTTCAATCTCTAAATGATATATTTTTTTAAACCACTCCTCCCTGCCAGAGTTCATGTTGCATCACAGAAGAGGAGGCAGAGAGAGTATAAGAACAAGAGGCCAGGAAGATCGACTACCTGAACAAGACTGACAAGCGATCAAGCCAGTCAAAATTTCAACAGATTCTTAAAAGCAACTGTGCCCAACTCCATGAGGGTAGCATACTCTTAACTGGAAAGGAATTGTGGGGAAACTGGTGCAGGCAAATTGTCCAGTGGGGATGAATAGAAGTTTCCTATTATTGCAGAGTAGACTGCCATAAAGTTCGGAGCAGCTTTAAGTAACACAATCTATTATCTCACATACATCAGTGTCACATGGTAAGTGTTTTGAGTCTGAGAGTGGCTAAGGTTCGTAATTTTAAGGATGTTTCCATATGTTGAGAGGGATATATTCTTACCCAAAGCCTTCACTAGAATGGACTCTACTTTTACAGTGATTCATGATCTTTGCAATATTTATTTCCCTGTAGATAAAAGATAGACTCTGGATTCTTCTTATGTTAGGATGAAGGTGGCTATCGATGTTGGATACTACCTGCAATTGATAGAAGCCATGTGGGCTTTTCCAGCATGCTCACTTACTTTGTCAAACATCTAGTGTCAATGTGCTGAGATGGAATCTTATCAATATAACATAAGCATAGGAGAGGTTTTAAAGTAGACTGTGACCATCAATATTAATTGTCAGCCTACAAGATCTAAAGTCACCAAGGAGATAAACCTCTGATCATGTCTGAAAGGGAGTTTCTAGAGTGAGTAAATTTATATGTGAGGACAGTGTAAATGTAGGTTCCATCATTCCATGGGCTGTTGCCCTGGACTGAATAAAGAAGAGACCATGATCTGAGCATCAGTGTGGTGTTTCTGTGCTTCCTATCTGTGAATGCCATGCAAGCAGCTGCCTCACACTCCTGTACCCTGAGCTGGAATCAATCTTTCCTTCATTTTATCAGGTATTTTGTCACATCAAGAAAGTAAGAAATACAGAGACTTTTGCCAAAGTATATTGGTTACAAAAGTTACAGAAGCCACTTGTACCTGAGGAGGTAAGATCATTCAAGAATGTATATATCAAAGACTAACTCCAGCTTGTGACATTAGACTAATGATAAATGTGACATCAAGTGACACAAGCAGTATATGCAATCTATACAAGGCCCTGGTCATGCATGGCAAACTTACCCTAACTATACCTCCTATATACTATAAAATATACTATATTGTATCACAAAGGATCAAGCCTATTTATATTCTTGAATTGAAGCTCATTTCAATCTTTCAGAGAACTAATCTCTCTCCTTAGAATGTCTCATTTTTTTAAATGATAATACTTTCTCTGAATTCTTGATATCTGTATGGTAATCAGACTAAACATTCAAACAAAATTTTGAGTGACTGGCTCTTTCTGTATAGTGCCTGTAACTGTAGCTTCATGAAAAAGCATCATAATAGAGTGTCTCAGTCAGACCACCAAGGTATAGTCGTAATATAAGCAAGGGCTTTAATGCCTTTAAGGTCACTTGAATTCAATGAAAGTATATTCAAGTATTTAAATTGACTTTTTAAATTAATCATTCCATACATTTACATCTCAAATAATATCTCACTTCCCAGTTACCCTCCACAAGCCTCCATTCCACATCTGCCCTCTCCTCCCTCCCCATGCCTCTATGAGGGTGCTTCCCCACCCATCCACCCTCTCCTGCCCCACTGCTCCTACATCCCTTTGCTCTGGGGCATCATACCTCCACAGGACTAAGGGCCTCCCTTCCCATTGATGTCAGACAAAACCTTCCTCTGCTACATATATATGGAGCCATGGATTCCTCTCTGTATACTCCTTGGTTGGTGGTCTACTCCCAGGAAGCACTGGGTGGTCAAGCCAGCTGATGTTGTTCTTCCTATGGGGTTGCAATCCCCCTCTGCTTCTCTAGTCCTTCTGCCAGCCCCCCACCAGGGTCCCTCAGCTCAGTCTGATGATTGGCTCCCAGGATCCACATCTGCATTGGTCAGTTGCTGGCTGAACTTCCTAAGGAACAGCCACTCAGGTCCCTGTCAGCAAGCACATCTTGGCAATTGCAATGGTGGTGTCTGGGTTTGGTGTCTGCAGACAGGATGGATCCCAGGTGGGGAAGTCCCTGGATGACCCTTCCTTCAGTTTCTCCTCCATTTTTTGTTCCTATTCTTCCTTTGGACTGGAACATTTCTGGGTTAAAAACTTTTAGATGGGTAGGTGGCCCTATTCCTCTACCAGGGGCTGTGCCTCTCTTCTGGAGGTGTTCTCTACAGGTTCTACCTCTCCTTCTCTGCGCATTTCGTCTAAAGTCATCTCTGTTGGGTCCTGGGAGCCTCTTGTTTCCCTGGCATCTGGAACTCTCCAGTGGCTTTTTTATCTTTAAACTTTTTTATGATCCAGTTGATATCCTCTCCCATTCCTCCCTCCAACAGCTCTTCATCCCATTCTTCCTCCCCATTCTCTGAGAGGATGGCCCACATACCCCCTCCCCTCCCACAACAAACATACACGTGCACACACACACACACACACACACACACACACACACACACACACACAGCCAGGCCTCTCCTTTCTCTGGTGCCTTATGTCTCTCTAGGGTTAGGCGAGTCTTCTCTCACTGAGGTCAGACTAGGAAGTCCTCTGCTATGCATATGTTGGGGACCTTGGACCAGCTAGTGTATGCTGCCTGGTTGGTGGCTCAGTGTCTGAGGTATCTCAGAGATCCAAGTTAGTTGAGACTGCTAGTCTTCCTATGGGTTCTTCCTAAGACATTGCCCTCCTCTATGAAGGGTCCCTAGCTTCTGAGCTTCTGTCTATTGGTTGGGTGTAAGTATCTGCTTCTGTCTCGGTCAGCTGCTTGTTGGACCATTCAGAGGGCAGCCATGCTAGACTCCCGTCTGTAGGTACATCATAACATCAGTAATAGTGTCAGGCCTTGGAGCCTGCCTTTGAGATGGGTCCCAATTTGGGCTGTTTGCTGGACCTTTCCCTCAGTCTCCTCTCCATTTTTATCCCTGCAGTTCTTTTAGTGAGTGAGAGTTTTTGACTGTGGGATGGCAATCCCATCCCTCCACTTGAAGCCCTGTCTTTCTACTGTAGGTAGGTTCTACATGTCTCGTCTCCCCACTGTTGGACATTTCATCTAATGTCCAATTTCATCTAATCTTGAGTCTTGAGATTATCTCACCTCCTGGGTCTGATACATTCTAGGAGCCCTTCCTCTCCCCATCTCCTACCTCCTAAGGTTGTGTATTTCCATTCATTATGCTGGCCCCTGGGGCTTAACTGCTTGAGTGATTGATTCCCTTATTCCTTTTATTCCCTGATGTTTCTATCCCTCCTTCCCATTCTGGAAAGACATGAAGAACACGGTCCATTAGATGCTAGGAATATTGTAGTCCATGTAACAAACAATATCCCTGTCTTCCAATTACTTCCAATTGATTAGAAAATAGAGACAAGCTAAGAGATACAATAAGCAGAATTCAGAAAGGAGCAAACAAGGAACAGAAACATCTTAAATGTGCTTGCCAGAAATAATGACAAGACAAACAACATCTGTAAGTGGGAATATGGAGGAGCAACTGCAAACTTGGAAATGGTCTGTGATGATGGAAAGCCTGTGAGAATTCCAGCAGCAGAGAAACAGCTAAAGTATTCAGGGAACTAAAAGTGTTGTGATAATTTAGTAGGATGACAGAATATGCCAGTCACTTTAGTCTTTGATAGCTTGAATAACAGGAAAAGCAGAGGTATACAGTGTTAGGATTAGAGATCATTACACTTCACTTCAGAGAGCTGTGGGTTGATTTTTTGTGGGTAGAAGGTGTCAGTTTTTTCATGAAGGAAGCATAGACTTATAAAACCTGCATTAGAAATTTCAGTAGTGAGGAGTATAACATAGACCTGTAGGGATTCCTAGACAACTTTAAAGATAAGTTTGGCTCCCTGGTCTTCTCTAGTGTCACCCAGTGTGACTGGGACGTGGAGCAAGTCAGGACAAGCCATTGGGCAGAATATTCGATGTGTTCAGATATTATTTTTATGCAACCTCAAATTATGTATACATATATATTATATAACATATCATATAATATATATAATTATACTTACCATTGTTTAAAATTCTAGTTACATAATTTTATCCCCTCCCTCTCCTACCTCTTTGTCACACATGGACAGCTCTTCCCCTTTCCCCCTCTCTCAGACTCATGGTTCAGCTCCAACATTTAAAAGTTGTGTCATCCCCACATCTGCCCCCCATTCCCCACCCCTTCCTCTCTCCCACCATCTTCCCTCACTCCCTCTACCTCCTACTGCTATTTTTTCTCCCTTCTAAGGGTTATTCAAACATCTTTGCTTTGGCCTTCCTTCTTGTTTAACTTCTTTGAGTCTGTCAGATGAATCATGGGTATTCTGTACTTTTTAGCTAATATTCACTTATTAGTGAGTGCATACTATGATTGTCCTTTTGAGTCTCAATCACCTCACTCAGGATGATATTTTCTAGTTCCATCCATTATTCTGAAAAATTCATGACATCCTTATTTTTAGTAGCTGAATAATATAAATTGAATTGTATAAATGAACCACATTCTCTATATCCATTCTTTTTAAAGTTATTTTTATTAGATATTTTCTTTATTTACATGTCACATGATTTCTCATTTCCCAGTTTCCCCTCCAAAAAACAAACAAAAAAAAAAAAACCCAAAAACCAAAAATCAACAACAAGAACAAACCCCTGTTCCTTCCCCCTCCCCCTCCTCACCACCCTACCCTCTCCTGCTTACTGGCCCTGGCATTCCCCTACACTGGGGCACAGAACCTTCACAGGCCAAGGGCCTCTCCTCACATTGATGATTGACTTGGCCATCCTCTACTATACACATGCTGCCAGAGTCATCAGTCCCACCATGTGTACTTCTTGGTTGGTGGTTTAGTCCCTGGGAGGTCTGAGAGTACTAGTTAGTTCACGTTGTTGTTCGTCCTAAGGGGCTGAAAACCCTTCAGCTCCTTCGGTTCTTTCTTTAACTCTTTCATTGGGGACCCTGTACTCAGTTCAATGGGTGGTTGTGAGCCTCTACTTCTGTATTAGTCGGGTACTGTCAGAGCCTCTCAGGAGACAGCCATATCAGGCTGGAGTGCCCTTCCTTCAGTCTCTGCTCCATAGTAATAAGGGCACATGCTCCACCATGTTCATAGCAGCCTTATTTATAATAACCAGAACCTGGAAACAACCCAGATGTCTCTCAACAGAGGAATGGATACAGAAATTGTGATATATCTACACAATGGAGTACTACTCAGCTATTAAAAACAATGAATTTATGAAATTCTTAGGGAAGTGGATGGATCTGGAGAATATCATCCTGAATGAGGTAACCCAATCACAAAAGAACACACATGGTATGCACTCTCTGATAAGTGGATATTAGCCCAGAAGTTGGGAATACTCGAAGTACAATCCACAAACCACAAGAAACTCAAGAAGAAGGAAGACCAAAATGTGGAAATGTGGACACTTCACTCCTTCTTAAAATGGGGAACAAAATATCCATGGAGGGAGTTGCAGGGACTATCTATATCCATTCTTTAGTTAAGAACTTCTGGCTATTACAAATAAAGCTGCTATGAACATAGTGGGACATGTGTTCTTGTGGTATGATAGAGCATCTTTACAGTATATTCCCAGTAACAGAATTGCTAGGTACTGAAATGGGTAGAACTATGACCAATTTTCTAAGAAACTGCCAGATTGATTATGATTGCAGATAGGAACCTAACATAACTGTCCTCTAAGAGACTCTATCAACTAGCTGACTGAAACTGATTCAGCTTCCCACAGTCAAACATTGGATGGAGATTCATATGGAAGAGTTTAGGAAAGAATTGAAGACCCTGAAAGATATGGGAACCCCATAGGAAGATCAATAGAGTCAACTAACCTAGACCCCTAGAAGCTGTCAGAGATGGAGCCACAAATCAAAACACACAGGGACTAGAATTTTAACATAATAGTTAAAATTATATAACTAAAATGAATATGTAGCAGATATGCAGCTCGGTCTCCATGTGGGTTCCCCAGCAACTGGAGTGGAGACTCTCCTTAAAGCTGTAGCCTGATTGTGGTATCCATCTCTTGCCCAACAGAGCTCCCTCGTCTGACCTCAGTGGGAGAGGATGCACCTAATCTGGCAGAGACTTGATGTGCCTGGGTATGGGAATACCCAGAAGGTCCCACTCTCTCTGACGGGGAGGGGATGGGGAGAATATCTGTGAGGGGGAGTACCAGAAAGGAGCAGTCTTTGGGATGTAAATAAACAAATAAATATAAATAAAAACACAAACAGAAAAAATCAACAAATACAGTTGTGTCATTTTGGGTTTCTTTTAGCACTAGTATCTCTCTTTGCAGAGAGGCAATAACAATGTTTGTATGGTTATCACTTCTGAGAATATGGGAGTTCTCTGGTTATATGAATTCTTCCCTTGTTCCACCACACTCCAGAGCTGTCATTAAACCCACGCCATGGTTGGAAAGGGGCCACCATTCTCCTCAGAGACAGAAACTTCTGATCCAAATATGGCTGCACAGTGAAGATTTCTTCTGAGCAGAGTGAGACTGCCAGTCCTGATTCCTTTTGTGACTGTCCCTGAGATATAAACATACACTTAGGTTTATATCTATGTTGGCATGTGCAGTTTTAGGAAGAGTGATTGAGATTAAAAGAATTATAACAAAAAGAACTTTTGAAAAGATAGTGCAACTGCAGGAATTTGTCTCCTTTCTTCAGATTGACTTATAAATATCTAAGGCCTCTTTCTGCTTAATATCATCAAGGAGTGAGATTGTGATTAAAACACCCACATAGTGTATATGTGAGGGCAGAGAGAGAGAGACAAGAGAGAAAACAATTACAAAACATACAGATTACACTCTGAATTAATTTTTAACTGGCATTCATTAACTACACAAATCTCTTTCTTAAAATGTCATGCAAACCTCTATTATATCAAATAATAAAAAGCAGAATTTATCCTAGTTATTAATTATAGAAACAGGAGGCTAGAGCTTAAGAGTCTTCACAAAACTACATTTCTCTGAGGGTTTCATTTGGCCAGCACATGTCCTCCGAGATACCCTGAGAGTAGGATGCTTATCACATTAAGGCTCACACAGTCAGAGCTAATCAGTTCAGCACTCTGGTATTTCACCCAGGACATCAAACACAGATAGCACTAAAACCCTTGCATGCTAGAATTCAATCACATAGGAATGTATGCATGATGCACAGCACACTGGCAACCTCTATGTAGCTCCTTCTACTGATAGGATCTTAATCAACACCATATTCATCACTTCTGTGGCTCCATTTTCTGGCCAGTTTTGAGAAAGCTCTTGAGGGTAAGTCAGGGAGAGAGTCACTTGGTTAAAGGAGGCTGCAGTTTTGAAATCTGTTCTTCTAATTAACTGCACCAATTTTCCAGCTAAGAGAAAAAAAAATAAAAAAGCAATACTACACCCTCTGTTATATTTACCTTTGTTCCATATGCTTTTTGTTTAAAATGGTAATTGCATATCATATAGATTTGCAAAACAATCTTGCATATTTGTGATGAATCTGACATTAAGAACCTGCAGAACAGGGTCCATTCTGGCTTTTTATGAAAGTATAACAAAAATGTCTCAAAGGTGACCCAGTAGGCACAATAAATTTATTGAGAAGGTAAGGGTTGTCCACAGGATTCTTTCATTACAATGCAATTGCAAAATCAATCTAATTGTCTAAAACCAGGGGATGAAATAAATGAAGTACACTGTCATCTTAAAATGAAGCTCCACACATCCACAGTAATAAAATAATGAAAGGGTAGTTGCTGGCTTGGGAATGTTTCTACATTGAAAAGATGCTGTACATTGTGTGCAGAAGTCTATGTTCCAGATAATAGTATGGACAGGTCAGGAATATCCTCACCAATCCTCCGAGTGTGGAGGGAACTTACAAAGTTTCCTTCAGATTTCACTGAAAACTCAGTTTCACCAAACATCAAAACTAAAAGTTTTCATTCTTAACCTTTTGCTGAGTTTCCCCTCCATATCTTTAATAACTTTGTAACATACTAAGTATATCTCTCAAGGTCCTGGACAGAAACAACTGAAGCACAGAGTCCAGTGATTGAAAAGAGTTTACTAGAAGAAACAGAACCATTCATAAAAGTGTGGGCAGAATGAAGGATACCAGCAACAATTTGCTTAACAACCAAGATGAGCAACAGTGGGAAAACCAATAGTACCTTTGGGAATGAGGGAGTAAAGGAAAAGGACAAGCCCTTGAGATACTAGCTGTCAGCATGGAGTGGTAAACTAAGGGCTCCTAATCACAAGAAGATCAATTCTCTAGTCTCTCTTCCCTCCCACCTTCTACCAGTGCTTCGGTGGACTCTGAATCCAACGAGAAGGGGCTCATCTTTAGAATGCAAGGCAGCATGAAAATCTGCAAGTGGGAGATACTCCCAAACCAGTAAAGTAATTCATTTACTGACTCACTGACAATGTATTTCCAGAACCAGGAAGAATGACTGTAGATTCTCTGAAAACATTTGATACATAAATGAGTAGAAATGATAGCTGTAAAATATTTATATTAGGATAATGTTTATAATCATTCTAAATCCTTTGTGTGATTTTTTTAGACTTTCGTAGTTTTATCAATAAACATTTTGCTGGCATTCAGAAATATATATGTGTTATATGGAGTGTGTGGATGTGCCTGCGCATGCGCACACACGCACGCACAAGCAGGCTAAACACACACTCAATAAAAAAAAAAAAAAAAAAAAAAAAAAAAAAAGAGTCTAGTTCTTGCCTTAGAATTCATTAAGTAGGTAATAAAAGCTTGTTGTACTGATTTCCCCGGCCCTGGTCTGGGTAGTTGCAGCCACGTCTAGAAGGTGCTGATCAATATTTCCTTTCCAGACTGTACAAATGTCCCAGACCAAATGGTTATATATTATTTACGCTGTCAAGATAATATTTAGGCAATACATAATTAAACAACAACTCACTCTGGAGACATGGGTAGAACATTGATCATGAAAGAATCCAGCCCTATTTTGACAAAAGAAAGGAAATGTGTTCTTCAGGGCTTGACAACAAATTTTTAATAAAACCAGACAAGAAGCTTGTCAGTTTCTTTTCCTTCCAAGGTGCCTCACCCTTCAGCAATGATTGCTTACAACTTTATCTATTACCTCTAAATTATAGTTAGCTCTATCATGTGCAAATTTGATCATTAGTCCCCAAACACATGGATGGCAGTGGCTTCTAGGAAGTATTTCCCAAGGCTGAAGTTGTTCTGTCAGCAGCCAAAAGGATGATTGGATGATATGAAATTGTATTTTATTACTTGACTCAAAACATATATAGTAAAATCTTGTTAAAATGCCTTGCGGCACCTTGGTTTTACCTGCCTTGGATACCAGGTGCACCATCGTATGGCTGTCATTATAACATCAAAAATCCACAGCAGACATGTTATCTTATATATCCACATCAGCTTCATGATAGGAGCTGCCGGCATTTTTGAATGAAAAGTAATAGACACTGATTTGCACAACCAGGTGTAAATTCTGTATTTTCCTTTTACCAATTTCCAGCATGGAAAAAATTGAACTTCTATTTTTGTTTACTGTTGCTCACTTCGTCATCCCAGATGTTGTCCCCTGTTTTTGCAATATGGTAATTGTGCATCTAAAAGCTGAACCTTTTTTGGATTCTGTAAAAGAAAAAAATAAAGCCAGATTGTAAGGACATGTCTTGTTAGTCAGTAGGAGAAAAATAAAGTAAAATGTAACTCATAAATATCATTTAATCAATGCAGGGTCCACATTAACTTTTTAATCTGTGTTCTATGTTTGTTTGATTATATGTTATATGTTTATACCATCACTTTACCTGTATGTACATTATATATCTCTCATCTATAAGAACATTCAGGAAAACTGCTTTCTATTCCAAAATCAGACCCCAACCAGCTCCATGACAATGTAAAAGCATGATATGAATAGAGGGGATAAGATACAATACCTATTTTTAATCCAATGATTCCTCAGACACAATCAATTCATTGAGGGCCTCTGGTTAATTTTTTTTTTATTTTAGATATTTTCTTTATTTACATGTGAATTTCTCCATTCCCAGTTGACCCTCCAAAAAACAAAAAAAGCAAACAAAAACAAACCCCTGTTGCCTCCACCGTCCCCATGCCTGCCACCCCGCCCTCTCCCACTTTCTGGCCCTGGCATTCCCCTACACTGGGGCAC